>NC_048229.1:57195566-57195742 GCF_002007445.2 Ailuropoda melanoleuca
GTCAAATGCTTTTTCTGCACCTATTGAGAGAATCATATGATTTTTGAATTTTTCCTTCTGGATAAAATCTAAGACACCGATCAATTTGTGAATGTTGAACCACCTTGCATCTCAGGGATGAATCCTACTTGGTCATGATGGATAATCCTTTTAATGTACTGTTGGATTCTATTAGC
>NC_048229.1:57196049-57233080 GCF_002007445.2 Ailuropoda melanoleuca
ATTTCTTCCTGTTTCAGTCTTGGTAGTTTATAGGTTTCCAGGAAGGCCTCCATCTCTTCCAGATTGCTTAATTTATTGGCATAAAGCTGTTGATAAAAGTTTCTAATAATCCTTCCAATTTCATTGGTGTTGGTTGTGACCTCTCCTTTTTCATTCATAATTTTATTAATTTGGGTCCTTTCTCTATTCTTTTGGATAAGTCTTGCCAGTCGTCTGTCAATTTTATTAATTCTTTCAAAGAACCAGCTTCTAGTTCTGTGGATCTGCTCTACTGTACTCCTGGTTTCTAATTCATTGATTTCTGCTCTAATCTTGGTCAGTTATTTCTCGTGCGTGGATTAGGCCTGTCCCTCTGTTGCTGTTCCAGCTTCTTGAGGTGAGAATATAAAAACTGCATTTTAGATTTTTCTATTCTTTTGAGCGAGGCTTGGATGGCTATGTATTTTCCCCTTAGGACTGCCTTTGCAGTATCCCATAGGTTTTGGACCAGTGTGTTTTCATTCTCGTTGGTCTTCATAAATTGTTTAAATTGATTTTTGATTTCCTCGTTTATTGAAACATTCTTGAGCAGGATGGTTCTTTGTCTCCAGGTGTTTGAGTTTCTTCCAAATTTTTCCTTGTGGTTGATTTCCAATTTCAAAGCGTTGTGGTCTGAGAATATGCAGGGAATAATTTCGGTCTTTTGATATTGGTTGAGACCTGTTTTGTGATCCAGAACATGGTCTATTCTTGAGAATGTTCCATGGGCATTAGAATAGAATGAGTATTCTTTGGTTCTGGGGTGTAGTGTTCTATATATATCTATGAGGTCCAACTCGTCGAGTATGGCATTCAAAGCCTTTGATTCTTTGCTTAGTTTTTGCCAGGGTGTTCTGTCTATTTCTGATAGTGGAGTGTTGAGGTCCCCTACTATTAACGTATTTTTATCTATGTGTCTCTTTATTCTGGTTAAGAGCTGGCTTGTGTACCTTGATGCTCCCCTGTTGGGGGCATATGTATTTATAATTGTCATATCCACTTGTTGGATACATCCTTTAAGAATAATATAGTGCCCTTCTGTGTCTCTAACTATAGTCTTTAGTTTAAAATCCAATCTGTCTGATACGAGAATGGCTACCCTAGCTTTCTTTTGAGGTCCATTGGTGTGAAAGATGGTATTCCATCCCTTTACTTTCAGTCTGAATGTATCTTTAGGTTCAAAATGAGTCTCTTGTAGACAACAAATGGATGGGTCATGTCTTTTTATCCAATCTGCAACCCTGTGGCATTTTATGGGAGCATTTAGGCCATTTACATTGAGAATGATTATTGAGAGATATAATTTTAATGATGCCATGTTGCCAGTAAAGTCTTTGTTTCTATAGATTGTGACTTTCTGTTCTGTATCATTCTTGGGGCCTTTTTACTTTTATAGAACCCCCCTTAATATCTCCTGTAGGGCTGGTTTCGTGGTTATGAAATTGGTCAATGACTGGCATTTCTGGAAGGTCTTTATTTCTCCATCAATTCTGAATGACAGCCTTGATGGATAAAGGATCTTTGGCTGCATGTTTTTCTCTGAAAGAGCTTTAAAAATGCATCCCCCAACCCTTTCTCTCATTCCAGGTCTGTGTAGACAGGTCTGACGTAATTCTGATACCTTTGCCTTGGTACGTGAGACATTTCTTTGCGCTGGCTGCTTTCAATACTGTATCCTTGGATCTAGTATTTGCGAATTGCACTATGACGTGACGTGGTATAGGTTTGTCATGGTTGAGCTTGGGAGGGGTCCTCTCTGCCTCTTGGACACGAATGTTTGTTTCCCTTGCTAGATTAGGGAAGTTTTCAGCTACAATTTGTTCAAATTTCTCTTCTAGACCTCTGTTTTTCTCCACCCCCTCAGGGATGCCGATGATTCTGACATTGGATCGTTTCATAGAGTCAGTAATCTCCTGTAATCTACATTCGTGGGCGTGGATTTTTTTGAGTCCAGATTCTATTTTAGCTTTTTCTTCTACTAACCCGTCCTCCAATTCGCTGATACGTTCTTCTGCCTCATTCACCCTGGCCATCAGAGCCTCTAGTTTTGACTGCATTTGGCTCATAGAATTTTTAATTTCTGCCAGATTCGCTCTCATTTCCATCCTTAGAGATTCTATATTCTCATTAACGTTTTCGTTAATACTTTTGTCAAGTCTACACATCATCTTGACCATTGTTACTCTGAATTCCATTTCTGATAATTTGGTTATATCCATATCCATTAGTTCTGTGGCAGAGGCCACAGACTCATTGTCTTTTCTTTGCTGGGGGGCATTTCTCCTTCTCATCATTCTGATGAGGAAAGGTTGCGGGGTTGTCCGAGCCCAAATTATTGACCGCGACCCAGGCCATGCGCACTTGTTTTATAGGGATCTTAGGGATGTGGACTTCTTGATTTTTTAGCCTGCCTTCTGGGGGAGGGGCCTGCTGCGCCAATACTCAGACAACCCTGTTTGGGTAGAGTCTCCATGTCCCCTGCGAGGGGGGATGGGGATGGGCACACTGTGAGCCAGTATTTCCAGGCTTTTGTTCTCTGGCGGCTTTCCCTGGTGGTTTTCTGTGCCTCTTCTGAGAGTCAGAGCAGCAGTGGGTGAATCTCAGCCTCTGTCTCAGAACAGAGGGATCGCGGACTGTTCTCCACTGATGTTCTAGCCACTGGGGGAGTCAAGCATTCTGATGCTAGCTAGATGAAGATGTTTGAGGGGCCATCTAGACTGATGGTCTGCTGCAGTTTTGATAGTAAAGGAATGAAGGAATTACATCCACCAATCTTGAAAATCCCTTGACCTGATTATTTCGTCTTTCATTTTATCACGATACTGTTTTGAATTCTCTGGAATGAAATTACTTTAGTTATTACTTTTTCTAACTAAATAATTACTTAACGAAGAAGGAAGTTAATAAATTTCCTGGCACTAACACTATGTACTATATGTAGGAATTTCTACATGAGCTTGTGTATGTGTGTGTTTGCCTTTTCTGAGAAGCATATGGCTACACCAAAGGGAGTGTTGTAGGATTCTTTAAGCATGCAGGAGTGAATGGGGACACATAATGTCAAACATAGTGACTTTTTCTCGGAAAGGGATACTGCCCTTTTGTTGATTGAAGAGTTTCAATGTGTCTTAACTGGCAGTGTGTGTGTGGTGGGGGGGCAAATGAAGATGACTTAACACTAATTCATTTCTTCTGTACTCTTTTGCTTAGAAGGTCATAGGCAGACAAAGGTTATGAATATGCTTTCAAGATTCTGCAGAGTATTCAAATTAAAAAATGACTGGAGTCAATTGTAGGGGTAACGTCAATTCTACAAGAGAAAGAGAAAGTAGAGGCCTTACTACCATGGGGCAGAGTCACAAAAGCATATGGTTTTGTAATAGATGCAAAGGTCTGCAGGTGAGTGTCCTATATTCTTCACCTCTTGCCATCTAAGACAAAAGTAATCATCTCTAAGGGGTCTGACCAAAGCATTGAGGTATCCAAATTCTTATCATACAACAAGGGGTTCGCGTTGTTCAGGCTTTATTCTAGAGAGAAGGACACAGTTGGTCCTAAAACCTCAGAACTGATTGAAGGTAGTAGATGAAAGTTACCTACTTCAAACAAAGGAAGAGCATTTTTGAAACAAAAAATAAACTCATGACTGGTTGAGAGGAAGGGATCTGAGAAATAAGAACAAGCTCAAGTTATTTCCAGGAAGAAGTACAATTCAAAGCAGCCCATAGACAAGGCATGGAATTTTAAAAATCGTTGTTTCGAGATGTTTCCTCAGAGGTGGTTAACAGAAGCCCTTCTGAAATTCTTGTCTATTCCCAATACCCAATACCTTGTGAATTAGTGTACTGTATGTATATCCAGTGCGGAGTTTTGATGAGTTTAGTGATGTCTTGTTAGGTGGTGTGGTGGAATGAATTCTGAATAAAAAATTGGAGATAAACAAGATTTGTGAATTGGCACAAGTAATTTAGAGATTTGCTACTCAATGTTCAGACCAGCGGTGGCATCACAACCTGGGAGCTTGTCAAAAATGCAGAATCTCAGGCCCAGCCACAAGATTGCTGCATCCGAATCTATACTTTAACAGGATCCCTAGGTGAACCACATGCATGTTAATTTTATGAACATGGGTTTAGAGAAATCCTCCATCTTTTTTTTTTTTTTTAATTTTACTTTTAAGTAATCTCTTCATTGGTGCTCAGGCTCTTGACCCTGGGCTCAAGAGCTGTGTGCTCTGCTGACTGAGCCAGCCAGGCACTTCTGAGAAATCCTTCTTTTGTTGAACAAGTTGTAAGTATCTAGCAAGACCTTAGGGATCATGGTTTGGGTTCCATCTTGAACCAACCCAGTGTCCAGTCATTTCCAGTCATACATTTTGGATTTGGTCAGCTAAAAGAGGGACAGCATCCTGCCTCTGGAATCTTGGCATCTGCTTCATTTGAATCTTCTGAAAGTGCTGGTGATCATGACTGTACTCGCAAATGAAAGCTGAGATTCAACAAGCCAAAGTCAGACTCCTTGGGGGTCCCTGTTTATGACCGCTGCCCCTGTATAATCATTAATCGTGTCCTATTTTATGCTCCAGCATACCTGGGTTTGGATGATAAAGTACACGGTCACCCTAAGAGTGGGTCGTGTAATTGTTACTTTTATACTTACTGGCTAAGAAACGGTTAGTTGATAAATGTAGGATACTTTTAAAAAATAAAACAAAAACACACCAAGAAGACTCTCCAGATATTTATGCAGACTGTACAGAAAAAACTTGCTGGCAGTGATGGGTAACAGAAGATGAGCTGGGGAGGGAGAAAAGCTGCCCTCGCAGGAGCTGGCTGCCTTCACATCTGTGCCCCTTCAGAAGGGCCACTTGGGATGTTTTCCTAGGAGCAAGTGACAGTCCACGGCAGAGGGGCATTCAAGCCTCTGACTCTTGTAAGACAGACACATGTTTCCAATTTTGAAATGTCATTTCTTGGCAGATTCTTCTCATTTTGGCCTCAAAGGCTTTAAAGATTGTTGGGTCAAGTTTTATTCAGAGTTCAAGTTGAAGGTATTGTGTGTTCCCTGCCTTCCACATTCTCTGAGGGAAGAAAGATTTACCAGCTGTTTGGCCAAGAAACTCAGTCTTTGATGACACAGGTGAGATTTCATTTCTCACCTCTTTGTGTGTGTGTGTGTCAGACCCATTGCAGCGACCCCTGTGACACTTTTTTCATGGGTAGTCTGACCTCTCAAAAAAGCATTTCTACTTGCTTAAGAGTGAGCATTGTCACCTGTCTTTCTTCATACCATCTCCTATCCTTTTCAAGTTTACCAAACCCTTTAGTAAAATCACTATTTTTCCTACCACCTCCCAGCAAATATTTCAAACAAAAATAATTAACTCAAAACAAGAACAAAAAATAGAAGAAAACTCCAATATTAGCTGTCTCCAGTAAAACTCACATCAAATGAGAATATTTTATATACCACAAATAAATATTTCTAATAGTCTTTTTTGAGGTATTAAATACCTATTTCACATAAATGTCAAAATATCGTTTGGAGAGACAGAAACAGAGAGAAATTGTAGGCATATTTTTGTAATTAAATAAAAATCTGGGGGTACCTGGGTGGCTCAGATGCTTAAGCATCCAACTCTTGATTTTTGCTCATGTCATGATCTTAGGGTCGTGAGATGGAGCCCTTCGTTTGGCTCTGCGCTAAGCTGAGAGTCTGCTTGAGACTCTCCCTCCCTCCCCATACGGCCCCCCACATGCTCTCTCTCTCTCTCAAATAAATAAATCTTTTTAAAAAACTGTTTTCCACTGATAGAGCCAGAAAAATAGTAACAAAGCAAACCATGCAATGATCATCAATACTAGTCATGTGGCTACTCATGTATTCACCCAAAACCATTGTTAGGAAAGATTCCCAACACAATGGAACACATTCTCAACATTAGCACTACCCTCATTCTGTGTTAAAATCAGCAAAGAGAATAAGGTTAGCAAGAGGAAAAGAATCAGATCACTACCCAGCTGTATTCTTGACTTTTCTTTGAAATTAATTATTTAACTCTTATAGGTGTTTCATGCTTGTTTAGAATTAACAATCTGCGTCTCTCTAAGGCATTTGAAATTGATTACAATAAAATCACTTTTATACCCCTGTAAAGGGTATGCAGAGATTCAGAGAAAGTTGGAAGATATCATTAATAGAAAAGTGATCATTGTACTAGGAGGCAGAGCTGACGCATTTGCTCAGTATATCATACTTTGCGCTTCCTGGCGGCCAAGGCAAAGAGGGAGAGAGGGAGAGGGAAGGAAGAAGGAAAGGAGAGAAGGTACAGAGGGCTTCTCCTCTTCAGAAGGAGATGTACAAATTCTTTTGTATACACAGAGCGGCAGTGCTGACTGCCTGATCAGTGTCTCCATGTAGCCTCAGCCCACTCTTTAACTTTGTTCTATGTAAGTAAAATTTATGGTAGGGCATATGTATTGCTAAAAATATGTCCCTGCCTTACATATTTCACTTTATGGTTTATTACTCACATTTGCTCTTAAATACAGTAGTTTTAACAGCTGTCTCTAGTTTCTATCAAAGTACCCTAAAAATCGTATAATAATATTTTCCACCTCATTTCCTCCTTTCTTTCCACTGCATTGTGATAAAGCACCATGTCCGATAAGGGAAAGTGACAGCCTTGTCAAACTCTGTAGCAAGCATTTGCATACTGTTATTTTATTCAGATGATTAAAGCAGCCTCCAGAAACTGAAGGAATTTACTTTCCCTAAATAATACATTTTCACTGATTATGGTGTTTTATCCTATAATCTGTCACTCACAAAATACCTCTTTTGCAGCTCTGTTTTTTTGGTTTTGTTTTGTTTTGTTTTTTAGGAAAAATGTTCGTTTTTTACCATAAAATATATTGTTAAGGAAACAAAATCAGGAGAGAACACTGGGCACCGTCCTTATTTCTGATGAGGGATTGGATAATAGCCATTAATGTGAATACATAGATAAACCCACTACATACTTTAGTGTTTTTAATTCCAGGCAGTGAAAGTACTTTACAAATCTTAAGCAAATATTGCAAATGTCAGTGACGCTTCTTCAAAAGACTTTAATAGCTGCTTCAGAAAAATCTTCTTTCTTTTCCACAAGTCACTTAATATTGCATTTGTTTGGAAAAAAAAAAAGAAAGAAAAAGAAAAAACCCTCACTCAAATGTTTCCATATTACTCACTCTCAAAAGGGTCGAGTATCTTTTAATGCTTTTGAGCTTCTCTCTCAGGTTCATTCATTTAAAAGATGAAATTGGTAGATTTAACCATTTTTCTCATCAGCTTTTGTGGTAGTCAACCTTGAAGGCTATCAACCAGAAACTCTGATAGAAATTATGCTAAGAGCTAGATTTTTTCCTGTAATAATTACTTCCTAAAATTCTTTCCTACCATTGATTTTGGATAAATACTATGAGTAGTCACATGACGAGTATTGATTATCTTTGCACAGTTTGATTTGTTACTATTTCTCTGGCCTTGTTAGGGGAACACAGAGTTTTTTAAAAAGATTTATTTGCTTGAGAGAAAGAACATGTCGGGGGCCGTATGAGGAGGGAAGGAGAGTCTCAAGCTGACGTCCAGGTTACTTCAGGAAAAAGTAATTTTTGCAGGAGGGGACAGAGATCTTTACAAATATTCCAAAACATTTGCTTATAGTAATAGGTATGGTTTACAACTGCAGTTCCTATCAATTTGTCTAGTCACCTGCAAAGAGCATTGTCTTTGAGATCAGACGTATCTGTGTTTAGATTCTTATTCTTTCCTTACTAGTTCTATTTCCTTTGCGAGTTACTGAAGCAACTGAAATTCTGAACACTGGATTCCTCATTTGAAAAATGGTAAAAGCTACCTAATATGAGTTTTCTGCCGTACTTACGAGTGTGTGTCTTGGATCCTTGACACTGGAAGAGGCTCATCCTCTGCCCGAGGTACATAAAGGCATCGTCTTTGACCTGTGTAGAATAAAGGAAACTAGAACCGATTTTTCCTGGCCAGAGAGATTAGGCCTTAGTGCTGTGGGCCATAACTTGAAGCAAAGCGGGTGACATCCTCAGGTGACACTCAGACCTTTCTGAATCAGCAGGCCCTTCATCACGTCTCACAGCATATGTGGGACTTTGGTTCAAGGCTAAGCCTCTCTGTCTGTCTTTCTGTGTCTGTCTGTCTCTTACTGAAGACAGACTTGCAGAGTCCCCTCTCCGTGCATGGCGCTGTAGAGGTATGGAACTAGGTTCCGCGAGCCGGAGCTGTGCCTCCTAGTTTAGAACCTCACTAGAGCTGCGGCATCCGACAGCTCACTTAGCGACTCTGAATATCGTTTTCCTTATCTGTGAAATTGGATTTGTAAGAGTATCTACGGCACAGAGTAGTTGTGAGGATTGAGTTTAAAAACTAGTATTTGTAAAGTATAAAAGGTGAAGTCCGTGAGACTAGTGCTCTATAAAATGTCATCAACTCTAGCAACATTAGGCTTTTTCAGCACCCTGTTGAATTCTGAAATCCTTTATTTCTTTATTTTTAAAGATTTTATTTATTCGACAGAGAGAGTGCATAAGCAGGGGGAGTGGCAGGAGAGGGAGGGGGTGAAGCAGACTCCACATGGAGCAGGAAGCCCTATGCGGGGCTCAATCCCAGGAGCCCGGGATCGTGACCTGAGCCAAAGGCAGATGCTTAACCGACTGAGCCAGCCAGGCGCCCCAAATTCTGAAATCCTTTAAAGGTGGATCAAAAGCTCTTCTTTATCTTCTGCCTCGCCTGCCTGCTGGTGTTCGTAGATCAATACCTGGACCCATAGTCTCTTCCCACCTCTCATTCCTCTGCCCCTCCCTTCCCAGGACCTATTCCTTCTTCATTGTCTCCATCTTCCCTGTCATTCAATCAGTCATCCCTGTACACAAGGATTTCCCTTTGATGAAGCTGAAAGTAACTTGAGTCTTGCACATTAGCAGATGGGTGACAGGAGAGAAAGAAATATCTTAGTTCCCCTTCTGCCTGAGTATCTATGGTGAAAAAAACTACAATGACTTCACCAACAAAAGAGCTGAGGTGTGAAAATCCTTCTTCAATTTTCATTATTATTTAGCACTGGTGACTTGTCAATATCCATTTTCCCAACATGCATTGGCTCTAGTGTGTAGTTTTTTGCCAACAGTCTCTGTTTCTTATCTTTAGATTTGGAGGAGGCTGAAATTGTCCTATCTGTTATTCGCTAAAGCCTCGTCATGTTCCGTGACCACAAAGAGGTCAGGATAAGTGTCCTGGAAGGTGATGAACAGAGGAGAATACACATTAAGACCAAATTTGTATTTTCTCATTATTGTGAATATTTAAATGAAAGAATTTTGTAAACAGCTTTGAACAGTTTTGATATATACTTGACTTTATCCTGAGAGGTTTCCATTATCCTTATACAATATTCTGGTTGAAGGAAGACAACAGTTATATGTATACTTACCACTTATCCCTTCATATTAGCAGAGTCTTCTAACCTATAAGTCTACAGTCGGTGTTTAATCTTAATGAAGGTCTAACAAGAATTTTAACGTCTTACATTTTGAGGAGACTACATGATTGTCATTTTTGTGTCACCCCTTCTATTCACCATATTCAAATTTCCACAAAAATGCTTGGCAAGATATTTTTGTGGAATTATGCCACGTACCCAAGTGAAATTTACTGCCATCTTAAAACTAGGGGCAAAAGGACGATTACATTTCTTTAAAATTAACAGAGTGTAACATTTCCAGTTTTATACACAGTAGTAACACTTTTATTTTACACCTATGTGTAATTATTTCTTGTTTTTCTTTGCTTGTGTGTATTGCATTTACATTACAATTGAATAAAACGCAAAAGCGGCAGGTTTGTCCCTTCTGCTTTCAGAGCTGTATTGCATTGCAGGTAAATTTCAGAAACAGCTTTGTTTCTCTAGAGACAAGACTTCCTCCTCTCAAGAATACAACCGTCCATTGGTTGTAGCACATGTACATTGTTAGCTGACAGGAGATACGAAAATGTAAGCCTGACCTTAAAGTCAAATGTGTTTGTTTTAACCAAAAGCATTAGGGGGAAAAAATGTTAAGATTTAAAAACAATTCTCACTTTGTAACTTTTTTAAAGAAGGGAAAGGTAGTTAACCCTTCCAGATTCTGATGCAATGCTGAGCATACAACGTTTTGGATGTGGATGTGTTATTTCTGTCTCTCCTCAGCATCCCCTGCTACTTGTCCCAACATAACATGCCACTGGCTTTTTCTCCTGCTTGGGGGCAAGCAGCGTATTATTCATGTTGGTAAGGATGAATACCTATTTCTTCATTATAAAAGAATTTGTAGTCATCAGAATCCCCATAGAATCTGCAGACTTGTCTTTGTTTTACAAAGCAATGGCAAAGGATTCTACTTTCCTGTTACCTTACTTAAGGCTAACCAGAAATAAATCATTTGCAGAGATTGCAGTAGGAATTTAAACCATACATTGGTCACTTTCCAAATTCGCATGCATGAATAAGAAGGGTACAATAAAAATAAATTGAAGTAAGTAAATAAGTAAGTAAATAAGATGAAGTTCAAGCTTGTTTCCAAATCCAAAGAGATCTTCCAATCAAAGTTGAGGTTAGAGAACAGAATTGAAATGAAGCAGCTGAGAAACAGAAAACAACCAGTTACAAATCTACGGTCTCTAGTGACAAGGCATTGGAACCCGGTGATGGGATAAGGTGTGACATGGGAGAAAAAGCCTGAGTTTTGAAGCCAAACATAATTAGCTTTGAATCTCAGTTCTGTTCTTCCTTAGCTTTGACTTAAGCCTATGACTCAGTATTTCGTAAGTCTGTTTCTTTTTGTTGTTCTTGTTGTTAAAAGAATGTAACATGTACCTCCAAAGCTTTTGAAGAAACAAACCAGAAAGTGTAAATGAAATGCTTAGCACCCAGTTTCTGACACATAGTGGGTATTCAAATATTTATTCCTTTCCCTACCTCTTCTTTCAGAAAATCCCATTAATTCCTGCTGCCTGTTCTTTCTACTGTAGCACTCTGCTAGTGCTGAATTCATCCTTCTCCATGTTAGTTTCTGCCATGAAGGCTTTATCATTTCCCATATTTCCTCTAATTGTGTTTGTGTGTGTGCACACCCACACGCAGGATCTTGCCTCCATTCGGTTGCTCTATTTTCAGAGATTTCTGACGTAGGTTGTGGGGGCAACATGGCAGTAAAATTTCAATTTGCAAAGGAAAAATATGACAGAAAGATTTCCTTGCAACTCTTCAATGTCATCCATCAAAAAGTCACTGGTATGTTTTCAAAGGAAATAGCCTCTTTTTTTTCTTTTCTTTGTGAAATAAATTATAATAGTCTGTTCCTTGTAAACTGCCAACGATGTGGAACTTCTCCCATTATTAGAAGTCCATAGAATTATCAGACAGCTCTAATTATTTAAAAAAAACAAAAACAAAAAACCCCAGAATCTTTGGAGTAGGCCAAGATTGTTGCTTTAGAATGCAGAATTATTAGCACTTATAAAGAAGCAGTAAGAATAAGACAAGTATTTGAAGAACTGTCAGTTTACAGAGGCATTAAAAAAAAAAAAAGACAGCTCTCCCATACTTGCCATCTTCAAAATGAACAAAGATTTTTATTTATTTCCAAATTGAGTGTAACTTTGGATGACACATTTATGTTCTAATTCTGGCTTTACTAGCTGTAAGACCTTGGCAACTTTTACTGACTTTATTCTTGATTCTGTTTCTACTTACATAGAAAGCAAGATAAATGAAGTTCCAGCTAGGCCGTGGGAGATGCCCAATAAATGGTTATATGTGTTCATGTTTACCAACAGAACTAAGGTGATTATCTTCTTCAATTCCAACAAAAGATCTAAGTATTAGATATTTCATTCTTAATTTTTCTAGTTGGGAAATTAGAGAACTTAATTCCATCAAGGACACCAAAGTAGTCAAGAGTGGAGCCAGGACTTAGAATCAACTCCATCACCATCTTTCATACCATGAAACTGTGAGTGCATTGCAGAGTGAGAAGATGACAGGCACAGAGGTTTCTGAATGGTCTTCCTTGGTTTTTAGGGCCTCCACAGCCAAGTGTGAGATAAGGGGAAGTCCTGACTTCATACAAAGAGCAATGTGGTAAAGCAGACTTTCCATAAGATATTTGTGTACAATGAGGGGAGTGAATATTAAACATACGAGAAAGATTTGACATTTATCTGTCACCTGTATTCCTGCTGCTTCTCATTCTTCATTACAGCTTGTTGAGATTATATTGGGCCTTGGCTCTGTTGTTGATTTAAAATCCACATGTATATGGTTTCCATAACTTTGTCCAAACCTTGGATCAAGACAGAGTCCGAGATGAGACCTCATAGTGAAGTCTATTACAAAGCACTTACTGAAATGTGGTCTCTGTGTGCTCTAAGGTGTGGCTTCTGTATTTAGAAGCCCATTGATCTGGCTCACAGACTTGAAAGCTTTTGCTGGTTGAAATAAAGGCATGTGACAGCGGTGTCATTTACTTATATGAAATTTCTTTCAAAGACAAAGGTGGTAACCAATATTCAGAAACAAAGAGGTCCAGGAAACATCTGGCTTATTTGTCAGTTTATCCCTGGTGTCCAGCACACTACCTCAAACACATAATTGCTCAGTTGATATTCATGAAATGAATTATTTTTATCAAGCCATAAAATGAGTTGTTATAGTCAAGACACCATGATTTGTCCCTTCCTTCTGTTTTCATCTGAGTGCTTGCTGTAGGGACTTTCATCAAATATGCAATGCCAAGCAACACAAAACTAACTCATCATAGAATTCCTTAAAAAAAAAAATTATGAATGAAGTGTGTTTTAGGCCATAATAGAGCTAGAACTTGATACTTTGCCCTCTGATCATTTGTCTTTAGCTTCCATAAAACTTAATCTGAATTATGAGTCTTGGCCTCAGAAACCTTCTTGGAGAAATAGCCACTGGTATATCAGTTGCTTAAGATCTGTTCCATCAATCAGTCCTCTAGATGTTCCACTGAGATGTGTACTGTTTCTGGCCTACTTTTACAGATCCGTAAAATTAAGTTCAAATAATTTGTGTTTATCAAGTTCTTCTATTGCTAAGTGTTATTTCTCATGATTTTGTCTTACTTTGAGACCTTGTAGGAATTTTGAAAGGCTTCAAAGGTTGAATATGAGAAATAAGTGATTAAAAATAAATTTTTCATTAGTCAACTTTTCCTGAGCTTGGAATGTCTATTTAGTGGTTGTTAGGAGGGGAAGTTTCAGATAAAATAGAGATTTGGAAAATAAAATCTACCCATTAGTAAAACCAGCCCTTCTCCCACATAAGAAAGAAATTATCATGAAAAATGAAATGGAAATATTTAGTAATTATTATCACAACTCACAAGAGTTATCATCCTGGTATCAGAATCCATATTTGATAATGAAAACAACTATGTAAATAATTTCTCCGTTATTTTTTTTGCCTTTTTGAAATGAAATTGGTTTCTATAAATATATTTGTTTTTATTTTCTTGTCATGAAATTACTATTTCATTAAAAAACATTTTCCAATTATCTGTATATTTACTATTTTGAGAGAATTATGCTTTTGTACTATTTTCCCCCATTGTTCAATTTAAGGACAATCCCTTGGAATTATGTTTTGACTTTTATCAGGGTGATCATGCTTTATGAGTTTATATACATTATATTGATACACATTTTTTTTAAGGATTTTATTTATTTGAGAGAGATCGAGAGAGAGTGTGTGCATGGGTGGGGTGAGGGGCAGAGGGAGAAGCAGACTCCCTACTGAGCAGGGAGCTGGATGCAGGGCTTGATCCAGGGACTCGGGGATCATGACCTGACCCAAAGGCAGACGCTTAACAGACTGAGCCACCTAGGCACCTGATACACATTTAAATTTATGAAAATATTTCAAAATATCCTGATATAGGTATTTTTTAAAAAACACTGTCCCTAGAGGAATTCTTAAATTTTGAGCGTCACCCAGTGCTTACCATAGTGTTTGCTAGGTAGGTAGGCAGGTAGGTAGATAGATTGATAGATGTAGAGATATATCCTTTTTTTTTTTTTTAAGAGAAATTACAGAGAAATGAATGCTGGGGAGATACAAGCAAAAGCAACAAGATTAGCATACGTATCTCTTAGTTAAATGAGCATGCAGTGTGGAAAAAGGTCACTTATGGGTTAATTCATTGAGTGGAAAATCTTTCCAGTCACTCATAGCTACTCTGAGTTCAATGAAAGTTTGCTTTGAAAACATTTTAATTGAGTGCTACTAGTTAACTAGAATTGGCTTTATAACATAGATGGTTCTTTCTAACTATTAGATAACATGAGAGTTTTACAATAAAATGATCACCACCTTTATTATCTGTGACATTTTGTGATGCAGATGTTGCATTCTTATGCAAAATGTAATAGATAATTGTTATAAAATACTATGCTGAAATTAGGCTGATTATTCTATTTGATTTAAAATGTCATGTAGTAAAGGTTATTTTCACTCATTAAGATTAAATGCAAGTGGCCATATGTTAGAACAATCTTTTGAATTGAAAGTATACTCAGCTGAAAATTGTCAACAAACTCAGAAATATTCAAAGAAAAATAGCATTCTTTTTTATTTGCCAAAGCATCTTCTCTCAATTACAATGTCATTATGTTGTTCTCATGGATAACACTTCATTATGACAAATCTGATCTTGAAAACAGTCAATCATTCTATATACAAATTTGATGGCGTTTTGATATTAAAAATGTGTAAAATTTGTCAATACTCCAGATATGGAACATCAGCAAAGAGGATTATTGGTCTACTCAAATAATAATGTAACCATTAAGAAGATAACATTTTCCAATTGCAATTACATGCCCTAATTTTAAAGGGGCTATCATTTACAATAATTTGGCAGATTTGGTCCATATTTCTTTCAGAAATTCATTTCTTCATTATGCCTCAAAACAATTTATGGTGCATTTATGTTGGTGAAGATAATTTGCTTATTTTATTTTGAATGGAAATCAGTAATTACATACAATCCCATTTTCTGCAGACATAAAGTTAATTCATGGTAGTAATTTTATACAGAATATTAGCTTGTGTTAGTTATGATGAAAATGTAACTGTGGTAAATGCCTCCATTATAACTGAATTTCCTCGGACTTGATGGGAAAAGAAATGTTGACTTAATACTAACAGTTCTGTAGATGATTTTCTGACAAGCCTGTGGATCGCTTCACCCTGGTGGCAGTCATAGCACTTGTTTGGGCAAAATTAGAACTGAGTCTGAATCCCACCTTCTCTGCTTCTATGCTTTGTGACTTTGGGCAAGGAACACCTGCAACATAGAAACAGTTGTAATACCTATCTCATAGAGTTGTTGATAGAGTGAAGTAAGAAGATACGTGTGCAATTTTATTTTGTTTTCCATATTTATGGATATATAACCAGGGTTTTAAAAAGTGCCTGACAATGAATTAAAAATATTTGTCTCCACTCAATTCTCTGACTACAAGATGTTTATATTGGAGGAAAGCGTACAATGAAAGAGAGAGAGAGAGGGAGGTAGGAAGGAAAGAAAAAAAGAAAGATGAAAGAAGGAAGGAGGAGAGGAGGGAAGAAAGGAAAAAAAAACTTAAAAAGGGAAAGAAGAAAAGGTAATGTTGAAAGGAGTAAGAGAAGGATTACTTGAGTTTGTGCTTAGAACGTAATTTTAAAAAACAAAACATAACCCAAGAGGCCCAAAATAGAGTCATTTGTGCTAAACCAGCAAAGCAGATTTAGTACCTAACCTAATCGTAGTTTCATTCTCTACCATCAGTAGAATTTTAAACCAATCAGTCTGGAATTTCCTGATCAACACTAGTGAGGTAATCTGCATGATAAACTCCCACCCTCCCTCAAAGGAACATGACCTTGCCTAAAGTAATCCTTTCTTTGGTTTATGACTTCCTTTTCCCTGCCACCTTCTGTCTCTAAAACCTCCCATTTTTTAAATCACTGTTACTATTTTTTATTGATGTGTAGTTGACATACAGTGTTATATTAGTTTCATTCGGGTGCATAACAATGATTCAACAACTATGGTGTTGGTTATTCTCAACGCAAGTGTAGCTACCATCTGTCATCATGCAACCACTATTACAATACCATTGACTATATTCCCTATGTTATACCTTTTGTGCTTGTAACTCATACATTCCATAACTGGAAACCTGTACCTCCCACTCCTGTTCACCCATTTTTCCCATCCCCCCTCCCTTCCCTCTGGCAACTATCAGTTCTCTGTATTTATGGGTCTGTTTCTACTTTTTTTGTTGTTGTTTGTTTGTTTTGTTTTTTAGATTCCCCACATCAGTAAAACCATATGGTATTTGTCTCTCTTTCTGATTTATTTCACTTAGCACAATACCTTCTAGGTGTACACACACCCACACACGTACCACATCTTCTTTATCCATTTATCTATCAATGGACACTTGGGTTGCTTCCCAACCTTGACTATTATAAATAATGCTGCAGTAACTATAAGGGTGCATGTACCTTTTAAAATTCATGTTTTTGTTTTCTTTGGGTCAATACCTAGTAGTGGGATTACTGGATCATTTGGTATTTCTATTTTTAATTTTTGAAGAAACTCCATACTGTTTTCCACAATGGCTACAATAATTGGTATTCCCACCAACAGTGCACAAGGGTTCCTTTTTCTCCACGTTCTTGCCAACACTTGTTATTTCTTGTTTTTTTTATTCAAGCCATTTTGACTGATTTGAGGTGATATCTCATTATGATTGTGATTTGGATTTCCCTGATAATGAGTGATGTTGAGCATTTTCCCATGTGTCTTTTGGCCATCTCTATGTCTTCTTTAGAAAAATGTCTATTCAGATCCTCTGGTCACTTTTTAATCAGACTCTGTGTTGTTTGGTGTTGAGTTGTAGAAGTTCTTTTTTTTAAATATTTTATTTATTTTAGAGAGAGAGTGTGTGAGTTGGAGGGGCAGAGGGAGAGAGAGAATCTCAAGTAGACTCTGTGCAGAGCACAGAGCTGGATGTGGGGCTTAACCTCACAACCCTGAGATCACGACCTGAGCCAAAACCAAGAGTCAGACACTTAACCAAGTGAGCCACCTAGGTGCCCCAAGTTGTATAAATTCTTTATACATTTTGGATATTAACCCCTTAATCAGATACATCCTTTGCAAGTATCTTCTCCTGTCCAGTAGGTTGCCTTTTAAAAACATTTTTTAAATATTTACTTATTTATTTGAGAGAGGGCAAGAAAGAGCATGAATGAGCAGGGGGAGGGACAGAGAAAGAGGGAGGGAGAGAGTCTTAAGCAGACTCAGCATTGAGCAGGGAGCCCAACTCGGACTCAATACCACAACCCTGAAATCATGACCTGAGCTGAAACCAAGTTGGATGCCTAATCAAGTACACTACCCAGGCACTCCTAAAAACTTATTTTTTTAATTTTAATTCCAGCCTAGTTAACATATAGTGTTTTATTAATTTCAGGTGTACAATATAGTGACTCAGCAATTCTATATATTATTCAGTACTCATCATGATTAGTGTACTCTTAATCCCCTTCATAATAGGTTGACTTTCCATTTCATTGATGCTTTTTTTGACTGTACAAAATCCTTTTATTTTAGTGTAGTCCCAATAGTTTATTTTTGCTTTTGTTTTCCTTGCCTAAGTAGATATAACTAGAAAATTGTTGCCAAGGCTGATGTGAAAGATATTACTACCTATGCTTTCTTCTAGGAACTTTATGGTTTCAGGTATTACATTTATTTCTTTAATCTATTTTGAGTTTATTTTTGTGTATGGTGTTAGAAGGTGGTCTGGTTTCTTTTTCTTTCTTTCTTTCTTTCTTTTTTATGTAGCTGTCCAATTTTCCACCATTTATTGGAGAGACTACCTTTTCCCCATTGTATATTCTTGCCTCCTTTGTCGTAGATTAATTGACCACTTAAGCACGGGTTTATTTCTGGGCTGGCTGTCCCATTCCATTAAACTATGTGTTTATTTTTGTGCCAGTACCACACTGTTTTGATTACTATAGCTTTGTATCATATCTTGAAATCTGGGATTGTGATAGCTTCACCTTTGTTCTTCTTAAGATTGCTTTGTCTATTCAGGGTCTTTTATGGTTCTATACAAATTTTAGGATTATTTGTTCTCATTCAGTAAAGAAATACTATTGGTATTTTGATGGGAAAGGCCTTGAATCTGTAGAAGGCTTCCATTTTGTACAGCATCTCAGAGTTTCTTTCTACATGCTAGATGAGATGCCTTTTTATTCATGAATCACTGAATAAAGCCAATTAGATCTTCAGATTTACTCAGTTGAATTTTGGCTTTTAATGCTGATAATGAAGAGTAATTCTTAAAAATATTTTATTATTAGCTACCCTACCTCTAAAATAGGGGAAAAATTGAAAGTTCATAATACAAACTGGCAAATCACAGGTGGAGTCATTTATAGAAAAATAAAGCAGCTTCAATGTAGATGTTCGAACATTAAAGGGAAAGGTGAAAATAATGTGGTTTAACTGTAGATGACAAGTCAAAATCCAAAACATATTTTGTAAACTGTATTTCACAGGATACATTGAACAAATTAAATTCTAACATTGAAACACAGCTGACCCTTGAATCATGTGGGGATTAGGGGTGCTGACCCCCTGTAGTAAAAAATCTGCATGTAACTTTTGACTCCCCCAAAACTTAACTAGTAGAGGCCTGCTATTGACTGGAAGCCTTACCAATAACATAAACAGCAAACAACACATATTTTGCATGTTACATGTATTATATACCGTATTCTTACAATCAAGGAAGCTAGAGAAAAGGAAATGTTATTAAGAAAATTATGAGAAAGAGAAAACACATTTACAGTACTGTATTTGTCAAAACCAATCGGTATATAAGTGAACCTGCAAAATTCAAACCCATGTTGTTCAAAGGTCAACCCTACTATATTCTCTTCTTGGAGATCGTTTTTTCTTTAATTTAGGAAATTGTGAAAAAAAAAAGAAAAATTAATGTCATCTACATTGTTAAAGTTGTTAAGAAGAGTAAAGGAAATCATATATCTATTGTTCTTAAAACAAACCAGGAATTCAGGAAATACAAATGTGAGTTATGAAATATTTTTATGTGATTTTCTTTCTTATCTTGGATCACCAAGCTTTTTGGGAGAATAACACTTTCATAGGATAGTTGTAAGTTACCATAAAAAAACTCATAGATATTAAGTGGCCAGTCTGTCCGGCCAATGACGTAGATGCAGATCCTCCTTATCCATTGTTGAAAGAGCTTATTTCCACTGGAGTAGAGCAGATAGGGGCCTTGTTACACGATTTGCTGGTGGAGGCAAAAGTAGTTTTTAATTAATAAATATATCCATGTTCATGTGTGTCTGTGTGTGTTTTCCATATATATGGAATCCTGCTGGACATATTCTGTTTGTCACAACTCTAGGTTCACTGGCTGTGTTCTCCCCCATATCCTTTGTGCCGGAAACCTGACCCTGTGAACTACATCAGTGATTTTCAAAGACCAGCAGCAGCAGCATCAGGATCTCTATAGATGGGTTCCTGGACCCAGTTCTACTATGTGTGGGGGCAGTGGGATTCCACCCCCACACACCACCAAGCGATGCTCAGGACATCGGTTGAGTGTCCTACAGTTTCCCCCCACTTCAGCCGCTAGTCACAAACCCAGGTTGTCACATGTGTTTCTGATGTACTGGCTATAAATCAGAGGTTCCCACAACCCCTCCTTGAGTTTGACTAATTTGCTAGAGCATCTCACAGCACTCAAACATTTTACTTACTACATCACCGGTTTATTGTAAAAGGATGTAATTCAGGCACCCCAGGTGGAAGAGGTGTATAGGGCAAGGTACAGGGAAGGGAAGGAATACAGAGCTTCCATGCCCTCTTCTGGCCCACCACTCTCCCCAATTCTCCATGTGTTTAAACCCAGAAGCTCTCTGAACCCTGTTTTGGGGGAATTTTGTGGAGGCTTCATTAAATAGGCCTGATTAATTAAATCATTGGCCAGGGTCTGAGGGAGGAATTGGAAGTTCCAATCCTCTAATCACAAGGTTGGTTTCCCAGGCAAACAGCCTCTATCCATAAGGTGCAAATGTCACCTTAATAACATAACAAAAGATATCTCTTTGGCTCTCATCCCTTAGGAAATTCCAAGGGTTTTAGAAACTCTGTGCCATAAACTTGGAGCAAGATCAAACGTGTATTTCGTATTATAGGTCATAATATCACAAAGTCCTTTAAGTAATTCTGATGCATGCTACAGTTTGGGAAATAATGAAGTACATCAGCAAAATTCCTTGGTTTCTGTCTGAGGTCAGCCAAGGAGGAGAACCTGCAAAAGATTGGAAGAAAGGAAGGTTGGTATTTATCCTCCAGGATCTCTGTAGGATGACCTCAGTGGGCTACATCACTCCACAGATGGTTAGGGCCCCTTTCACATTGCTTGTAAATGCTTCTTCTTTCTCAGGATTTTGGTCTCACTTCCCTCTCTGACCCTTTCAGTTATATGAGTGAAGGACATGTTGGAAAGGATGTGGATTAAGGGGAACCCTCTTAAACTGTTGGTGGGAATGCAAACTAGTAAAGCCACTCTGGAAAACAGTATGGAAGTTCTTTGAAGAGTTAAAAATAGAACTACCCTACCATCCAGCAATTGCACTACTAGATATTTTCTCAGTACAAAAATACTAGTTCAGAGGGATTATGCACCTTGGTGTTTATAGCAGCATTATCTACAATAGCCAAATTGTGGAAACAGCCCAAGTGTCCATTGACTGATTAATGGATAAAGGAGATGTGGTACATGTACAAAGTGGACTATTAGTCATAAAAAAGAGTGAAATCTTACAACATGGATGGAGCTAGACAGTATTATGCTAAGCATAATAAGTCAGAGAAAAACAAATACCATATGATTTCACTCATATGGAATTTAAGAAACAAATGAGCAAAGGGCGGGGGGAGAAAGAGGCAAACCAAGAAACAGACTCTTAACTACAGAGAACAAACATGGTCACAGGGGAATGTGGGTGGGGGAATGGGTTGAGTAGGTGATGGGGATTAAAGAGTGCCCTGGTTATAATGAGCACCAGGTACGGAAGTGTTGAATCACTATATTGTACATCTGAAACAAATATATCTTTTTAAGGTTGTATTTATTTGAGAGAGAGAGAGAGCAAGCACGAGCAGGGGGAGGGGCAGATGGAGAGGGAGAAGCAGAGTCCCCGCTATGTTAACTAACTGGAATTTGAATAAAAATTTAAAAACAAAAAAGAATACCCTCCTGTTAACAGCTTTGAGATGGAGGAGGTGGGTTGCCTTGGTTTTCCTGTTACACTCCCTATACCTCTGTGAATAACCGCTTTATAAAAATGTCCTGACATTACACAAATTGAATGGGGGAACTCTTTTTCCCCTCTCCTACTACCCTGTTATAGAGACTGATGAAGAAATGAGACGTTAAAATTTAAGCTTACACTCTAGTTAGGATCAGATCTGGAACCTGGGGCTGGGTCAAAACTAAGGTGTCTATGACTCCACTACTTAATAGTAAAAAGAAAAAATCTAACTCACAAAACCTAAATTGACTTCGTATTTTTTTGAAGAGTATAATTTACGTAAGTATTCAGTCTGATGATTTTTGACAAATGCATCCACTCTTGTAACCCGCACACCTAAAAGACATTTCTTTCATCTCTAGGAGTCGCCTCCTGCTATTACCTAGGCAGTCCTCCCACCAGACACCAGAGCCAATCACTTTTTGATTGGTTTTGCCTGTTCTAGAGCTTCATGTAAATTGAATCGTACAGAATATACTCTTTTGTGTCTGGCTTCTTTCATTCACTGTAGAATTCCTGAAATTCATCCATGTGTTGTGTTTATCAGTCTTTTTTTTTTTAATTGACAACTATTTCTTCATGGTATGAATATATGATTATTTTAAAATCCATTTCCTTTTATGGACTTTTGGATTAGTTCTACTTTGTGTCTGTTCTGAATAAACTGACACGAACATTCCCATATAAGGTTTTGATGGACGTAGATCTATTTCTCTTGGACTGAAGTTTTTGGAGTATGTATGTATAACTGTAAAACTACAGAAAAGTTTTCCAGTTTGGCTTTATTATTTTACATTCATACAGAAATGTTTAAAAGTTTCATTTACTTCAGCTCTTTGCCCAACTTTGGTGTTATTAGTATTTCAGTTTCAGTTATTATAGTGAAAATACAAAGATGTGTCAGTGGGGCATTAATCTGCATTTCTAATGATGTTGAGAATCTATCTGTGGGCTCATTTGCCATTTATACATCTTCTCTTGTGGGATTTTCTTTTAAAGTTTTTTTTTTTTAAAGATTTTACTTATTTATTTACTTGACAGAGAGAGACAGCCAGCGAGAGAGGGAACACAAGCAGGGGGAGTGGGAGAGGAAGAAGCAGGCGCATAGCGGAGGAGCCTGATGTGGGGCTCGATCCCATAATACCGGGATCACGCCCTGAGCTGAAGGCAGATGCTTAACCGCTGTGCCACCCAGGCGCCCCTCTTTTAAAGTTTTTTGACATCTCCCTTTTTGTTTATTGGTTTTTCTTTTTAAGTACTACAGATCTTTGAATTTATATAATTTGGATAACAGTACATTTTCCACAACTTTTCTTTCATTCTCTGCCTTTCTTATTCGTTTCTTTAATGGTACTTTTTTGAAAAGAAAAGTTAAATTTTTACAAAGTACAGTTTATCACTCACTTACATAGTTGTTTTTTTCCCTCTGTCTACTAAACTGTTGCCTTTTCTATTGATCACAAAGATATGCTCCTATATCTGCTTCAAGCTCTTAAATTTAGCTATTTAGATGTATGCAGCCCATTTTAGATTAACTTACTCATGTCCTGTGAGGTTCATTTCTTTTACACATGAAGGTATAGTTATTCCAGCATCATTTGTTGCAAAGATTTTCCTTTCCCAAAATTATATTGGAGCTATTGTTGAAAGTCAGTTAACATTATATGCATATTTGGGGATTTTTTCAGATAATCTTCTGTAAATGACTTCTGATTTAACATTGATCAGGTCAGAAGATATTCTCTGATTTCAATCCTCTTATGTTTATTGAGAACTATTTTATGGTCCATCTGGTCTACCTTAGTGAATATTCCTTGTACATGTGAAAATTCTATGTATTTTGCAGGCATTAGATCAAGTGTTTAACAAATATCTATCAAAGTTCTTTAATGATATTGTCCTAGTCTTATATTTCATTTCTTACTTTAAGGTCTTTCATTAATTAGTGAGAAAGACATTGAAATCTTTATAGTTATATATTTCTTCTTAAAGTTCTGTCAGTTGTTGCTTCATGTATTTTAAAGCTCTTTTATTAGGTTCATACACAGTTAGGATGGTTGTACCATCTTGATGAATTGATCTTTTAACATTATGAAATGTCCTTCATTACTCATGGTAAGACTATGTCCTGAAGTCTATATTGTCTTATATTATAAAATGGACATTTCAGCTTTGATAATTTGTGTTTGCATGATATGTTTTTTTTGGCACACTAATCCTTTTCTTTTATCTGTGTCTTTTTTTTTTTTTTTTTTTTTTTTTTTTTTTTTTTTAAAGATTTTATTTATTTGACAGAGAGAGAGACAGCCAGCGAGAGAGGGAACACAAGCAGGGGGAGTGGGAGAGGAAGAAGCAGGCTCATAGAGGAGGAGCCTGATGTGGGGCTCGATCCCAGGAACCTGGGATCACGCCCTGAGCTGAAGGCAGACGCTTAACTGCCGTGCCACCCAGGCGCCCCTATCTGTGTCTTTATGTATGTGAAGAAGCTTTCTTTTGGGAAGCATATTCTTGGGTATTATTTTCTTACCTATTCTGAGAATATCTGTTTTTTAATTGCCATGTTTAGGCTATTTATATTTAATATAATTATCAATGTGACAAAGTTTAAATCCGTAATCTCCCTAATTATTTTCTATTTGTACCATCTCTTTGCACTTCCTTCTCTCACCCCCTTTTCCCTGTTTCCTTTTGGATTAGTCAAATAACTTTAGTGTTTCATTTTATCTCTATTACCTATTTGATTTTTTTTTCTCTTTCAGTGGTTGTGCTAGGATTTAAAATATATTCTTACTAAACAAGTGTACTGTACTTTTTGTTTTGTTTTGTTTTTTAACATAGAATCTATACCCAACATGGGTCTGGAACTTATGGCCCCGAGATCAAGAGTCATAGGCTCTACCGACTGAGCCAGCCAGGCACCCCTGTACTGTACTTCTTTTATACACATATTTGTTTTTTAATTCATCCATGTTGTTGCATATAGTAACATTTTGTTACTTTTTATTGCTGAGTACTATTGCATAATATGGATATATTACAATTTGCCTATATAGTCAATAGTTAATGGACATTTGGATTACTACCAGTTTTTGGCTATTCTGAACAATGCTATGATTATTCACACATACAAATTTGCATGGATCTGTGTTTCTATGTCTCTTGGGTAAACACATAGAAGTAGAATTGCTCTCTCTTTCTCTTTCCCTCTCTGTCAAAAAATGAATAAAATCTTTTTAAAAAATAGAATTACTCAGTCATTTGATAAGTACACATAGGAAATCCTCATTTTTATCAGAGTTCTAATATGCACATACATTTTTGTTAACATGAGCAATGGACTGAATGTTCGTGTCTCTCCCAAATTCATTAGTTGAAACCTATTTCTAGTGTGATGGTTTTTGGAAGTGTGGCCTTTTGGAGGTAATTAGTCATGAAGATGGAGCCTTTATGAATGGGATTAATGCCATTATAAGATGAGGCCAAAGAGGTAGCTAGCCATCTTTCCACCATGTGAGGACACAGTGAAAATAGAGTTGTTTGTGAACCTGGAAGCAGGCTTGCATCAGACACTGAATCTGCCTGTGCCCTGATCTTGGTCCGTTCCACCTTCAGATCTGTGAGAAACAAATGTCTACTGTTTAAACCACTCACTCTATGGTTTTTTTTTTTGTTAGAGCTGACCTAATGAACGAAGATGCCATGTTTTAGTTTATTCACGCTAGTCCCTGACAATACAGTTCAGATTGTGATAATTGCATAAGGCATGTACTTCACTGGTACCTTACTTTAGTGCAATAATTACAATATAAATACCAGATGGACCTTATATTCAGTTACCGCTCATGCCATTTCTTTCAAGTCTGTTCATCTGTTGCTCAGGACACACCCAGACAGCAGTCTTTGCAGTCGTGTTGTCTCTTGTCTCTTAGTGATAAAACCATGACACATTTTACAAACACGGGTAATTGAAAGAGAGAACTGCTCAGTAAAGGTGAAAGTGCACTGAAGAAAAAATGATAAAGCTGAAAGTGAAATTCAAATAAAATACAAATGAAATTATAGGAGAAAGAGCTGCTTATGGGTATGTTGCTTTGTTGCTGCCCTTCAAGAGATTTGAGATATGCAGCCATAGGAACTCAGTGAAGGAAGGGAAACTTATCAACATAAATGGAAAAGTGATGAACCCAATAAAGATGTCCCAGAAGAAGTGACTGAAGCTAAAAATCTTCACATGACATTGAAATTGCAAAGGAAAAACTGTTGGAAGTTGATCTTAACTAAAAAGGGAATATTACAATTTGCCAAGGCATAGAAAAAGAAATGTTCGTTCTGGAGTGTATGTAATACAGTGAGAAAAAAGCAAACACTGTTCAAATTACTACTGAAATATTTTTTGCAAAGAATAAAATATTGTCGTTCTAACCAATTCCGATGTTTGAATTTACAATCTACAAAAACATGTAGAAGCTTTACCAGAGTTTTTCTTTTTCATATGCATTGCAGTTGACTCTTGAACAACTCAAGTTTGGACTGTGTATGTCTACTTGTATGTGGGTTTTTTGTTTTTTTTTGCCTAGAGTGAAATACTGTAATTATATTTCCCTTATGACTGTCTTAATAACATTTGCTTTCCTCTAGTTTACTGTAAAAAATACAGTGTATAATACATATACCATACAAAGTACGTGTTAATCACTGTCTATGTTATTGGTGAGGCTTTTGGTCAACAGTAGGCTATTAGTAGTTAAGTTTGGGGGAATCAAAAGTTATATGTACATTTTCAACTGCATGGGGAGTTGGTGCCCCTAATCTCCACATGGGCACTGTATCTGAAAGTGAGTTTGTGATATTTTACAAGATTTTAAAAGGTCATGAGCAGTAATAATCTTTCATTGATTGTTAAGGTTATTTTGCACATTTCCAATTTTGTGGTCATTTTTATGGGCCTGCATTACCATACCAAGTCAGGCTGGATATAATAACTTTGTAAGATATTGTTATACTGTTTTCTAAACTGGCTATACAATTTTGCATTCCTGTCAGCACTGTATGAAATTTCCAGCTCTCTACATTTTCACCAATATTTTATATTGTCAGTCTTTCTAATGTTAGCTCTTATAATGGATGACAGTAAGTAGTGAAGACTCACTGTTGTTTTAATTTGCATTTCTATGATGGCTAATGATGTTGAATATTTTTATGTCCTTATTGACCATTTGAATAGAGGTGTCTTCAAATATCTTACCAATTTAATTATCAGATTGTCTTCTTGTTATTGACCTGTAAGAGTTCTTTATATTCTAGGTACAAAACCTTTGATGGACATATGATTTTCAAAAATTTTATCTCAGTCTCTGACCTCCCTTTTTTCTTTTTCTGATGATATCCTCTGACTAGGAAAACATTTAAATCTTGATCAAAACATGCATTTGATCTTTTTTTTTTCTTTTATAGCTTATACTTCTTTTTGTCCTTTAAAAAAATCTGCATGGTGTAACTCCCAGAGATTTTTCTCCTTCATTTTTTTCTAGAAATTTAATGATATTAGCATGAACACTTAAATCTATGATCAGTTTTGAGTTAATTTTTCTGTATGGGATAGATAGGTTAAGGTAAATTTTTTCATACAAATTTGAAGTTTTTCTAGTACCATTTTTTGAAAAGACTCTTCATTGAATTACCTTGCTATCTTTGTCAAAAATCAATTGGCCATAGAGGTGACATCATTAAAATGGCATTGTAGGAGACCAGGGCCTCTGTCCCCACACAAACATCAATTGTGGGAGATGATGGAGGTATAAGCTAAGACTATCGTGGTAATCATTTTGCAATATATATGTAACTGTATCAAATTAACATGTTGTATACTTTAAACATATACCATGCTCTATGTCAATTGTATTTCAATTTTAATACTTTGAATTTATTTATTACTCTGTTCCATTGATCTATTTGTCTATCCTTAAGCTAACACCATAGTCTTTCTTATTGTAAATTTACAATTTAATTTTGAATGGAGGGTAGTGTAAGTAGTCGAGTTTCTTCTTTTTAAAGACCATTTTAGTTATTGTAAATGCATTGCTTTTTTGTATGAATTTTAGAATCAGATTTTAAATTTCTATAGAAGGTCTTCTTGGATTATGTTAGGAATTGCACTGGCATATTAATAATAATGTGTCTTTAATCCATTAACATGGTATATCTCACCAGTATTTTAATTCTTTTACAAATTTCCCCAAACAGTCTTTTGTAGGCTTTTTTTATGTAGTAATCTTCCACATTTTATGATAAACCTAACCCCACATGGTTTATGATTTCTGATGCTATTGTAAATGGCACTTTCTATTTGATTTGCCAGTTGTTCACGGAACTGATATTTTATGTTGCCCTCGTAGTTTGTGGTATTCATTAATTAACTTGTTATTTCTGAAGTTACTTTGGAGTTTCTTTGTGATTTCTACATATATACTAAAGCAGATTTTACATCTCTTCTAATTTTATACTTGAATATTTATACACTTTCTTTCTTTGCCTTGTGTTATTGTTACTTACACTGGATAGGACATCCAGGCCAATGTTAAATAGCAGTGGTCAGGACAGTCAATCTTATCTTACTCCTGATATGGAGGGGAATCATTACTCTTTCAATATTAAGTGTGATGTTCATAGTAGAGGTTTCATAGATGTCTTTATCTGGCTGAAGAAGCCCCCCCGCCCCGCCTTTATTTTTTTTTCTACTTTGCTATGAGATTTTTATTTCTATCATGAATGTAGTTTAAATTTTGTTGATTTTTCTTTTGCAGCTCACATAATCATATTATTTTCTTCTTTATTTTGTTAGTGTGGGAAATAGCATTGATTGATTTTTCAGTGTTAAAGTGGACTTGCCATTCAAAGATAAACCCAAACTGGTCATTGTATTTCTTTTTATCTATTCTATTGTTGGATTCTACCTGCTACTATTTTGTAAATTGTGTCTAAGGTTATTAGTTTGGAACTTTGTTTACTTGTTCTGTACTTGTCTAGTTTCCCTCTCAAGGTTATGCTGACCTCATAAAATTAAAATGAGTTTCCTCCTCCACTGTTTTCTGAGTTTATTTAAGATTGATAGGATTTCTTCCAGTAATGTTTTCTAGAACTCAACAGTGAAGCCATCTGCACTTGAAGATTTCTTTGTGAGAAGATTATTAATTTAAAAAATTAAATGTCTTTAACAAGTGCATCAGTCCCTTAATGTGTGTTTTTCAGTAAATGGGTGCTTTTTATATGGGTTGTCAAATTTATATCTATTAAATTGCTCATAATTATAATTTTGATATTGATACTCTTCATTCTTTTCTGATACTGTTGTTTTTTTCTTAATCAGTCTAGTTATGAGCTTATTAGGGTGGTTTTATTTTAGGATAATGTTTCCATACCATTAACGACTGATTTCATTGATTTTTTTTTGTTAGTTGTCTGTTTCTATTTCTTTTCTTTCCCTTTTCATCTTTAGTAGTTGCTTTTGTTTGAGATGAATTTTAATAGTTAATTCATTTTCACCAGGCTTTTGTGGTTAACATTTAGATAACTAATTTTCGGCCTTTCATCTTTTTTAATAAAAACAATTGAAACTATAGTTTTACCTATAAGCACCACTGCTATGATATCTCATATATGCGTATATGCCTTTTTAATTATCATTCAGTTCTAGTATCTTCTAACTTTGTTAGCTCTTGTTTCAACCATGAGTTATTTATGAGTGTGTTACTGACTTTCTCAGTGTTTTGAGATTTTCCATATATTTTTTTTGAGCCTGATTTAATGCTCTCATACTCCAAGTACATACTATATGATGTCAAACCACTGGAATTAGTGAGACTAATATTATGGTCTATCATTTTGAATGTTCTACGTGACCTTGTAAAATGCATGTTCACCATTTGTTATGCATAGTGTTCTATAAATATCAACTAGGTTTTTAATGATATTTAAATCTGTTCTATTCTTACTGAATTCCTATTTTTTCCTCTCAATTACTGAGAATGCAGTGTGTGTCTTCTCATGGAATTGGCCTTTATGAAATGCCCTCTGTCTTTGATAGTAAGACTTTCCTCTTGAAATCTACTTGTTTAATATTAACATAGATGTACATGCTTTCTCTTGCCTACTCTTTCCATTGCTCATCTTTGAACTGTGTCTGTATGAATAAAAGGTATCTATTGTAAACAGCATAGAGTTAGGTCTCTCCTTTTATTTGTAATATAGTGTGAGAAGGTCTTTAATTGGACTTCGATAGATTTTTTTACAAAATATAATTACTGACATGTTTCGTTTATGTGTACCATTATGTGATTTTTAAATTATCTTTGTCCCATCTGTTCTTTTTTTTTAAGTTTTCATTTAAATTCCAGTCAGTTAACATACAATATAATATTAGTTTCAGTATACAATATAGTGATTCAGCACTTCCATACCACACCCAGTGCTTCACACAAGTGTCCTCCTTAATCCCCATCACCTATTTAACCTATCCCCCTGCCCACCTTTCCTCTGGTAACCATCAGTTTATTCTCTGTAGTTAAGAGTCTGTTTCTTGGTTTGCCTCTCTCTCTTTCTTTTTTTTGCCCCTTTGTTCATTTGTTTTGTTTCCTAAATTCCACTTATGAGTGAAATTATATGGTATTTGTCTTTCACTGGCTGACTTATTTTGCTTGGCATAATACTCTCTAGTTCTAGCCGTGTCTTGCAAATGACAAGATTTTGTTCTTTTTTATTGCTGAGTAATATTCCATCATGTGTATATACCATATCTTCTTTATCCAGTCATCATTCAATGGACACAACTGTTTCCATAATTTGGCTATTGTAGGTAATGCTGCTATAAACATCAGAGTCCCATGTGTTCTTATTTCAGCTTCCTGACTTCTTTTGGATTAACCAAGTTCTTACTTTCATTATTCTATAAATCTCAGCTATTCACCATTTTAGTTTCCCCTGTTTGTTTTACTTTCAACTGTCATTCTAAGGATTATAATATTCAGTGACAACATCTGCAGTTTACCTATATTGGAATTTATCAACTTCACATAATATACCTCACTTTCCAACCATCTTCCTTTTTGTTTCGTTGTTTTTATTCTAATTCTACACTTATTATAAATCTCAATACATTGCTATCGTTTTGCCTTAAATAGTCAGTTATCCTTTAAAGATTTCCTTTTTCCCCACAGGGAAAGACTGGTCCTCTATATTTACACATCTGTTCACCAATTTTCTTTTTTGTCACTTATGTGGATCTGATACAGTGTCGGATATTACCTTCCTTTAACCTGAAAAACTTGCTCTACTATTGCTTTTAGTTCTAGTTTGCTGGTGTCAAATTCTCTCAGCTCTTATACTGAAAATGTCTTTATTTTGCTTACATTTTTAATACTATTTTCTCTGGACTTATATTTCAAAGATGACTTTTTATTTTTAGTAATTTAAAGATATTCAGTTGTCTCTTCCCTTGTATTGTTCTGATGAAACATCAGCACCCGTTCTTATCAATGTTCCTTTTGTATGTTTTCATCTTTGTCCATCTGGTTATTTTCAAGATTTTCTGGCTCTTCAGTGCTCAGTGATTTAAGCAACAGTGTGCTTAGATTTGTTCTTTTTGCTCATACTGTTTGATTTGTTTTGCGTCTCAAATCTGTAGGTTAATATTTATGTCAAATTTGGAGATGTTTGTCTTTCCAAACCTTTCTTTACTTCCACTTTACTTTCACATCCATTTCTTCTGTTAAATCCTTGAACGTATTTATATGGCTGCTTTAAATCACTACTCTGCTAATTTTTATAATAGTGTCATCTCTCAGTCTGTTTCTATTGACTGTTTATTCCTGGTTATGTGTTACAATTTTTTTAATTGCACCATATGTATAAAAAGCTAGATTTCATACTCTAGAGCTTTCACTTTTGCTCTGTTGAGCCCTTAATTTACTGTTTGGTCAGCTTAATTACACTGAAGCTAGTTTGGGGTTTTGTTAGGAAAAGCGTAGAGCAACTCTTACTCTAAGATTACATCAGCTCTATTTATAGGGAGAGGCTTTTCTGGGGTTTTAATTGAATGATTGGGTGTTCAGTGATATCTGTCTAAACAGTTTATTAGAACTCAAGTCCTTCCCAGTACTGTTTGACTTCCATAAAGAAAGCTGTTCTCTGCCAGTTCTCACAGAGTCCCAACCCGCAAATACGAAGTTAGTATTCAACTGAAGACTCAAGAACATCACTACCCAGATATCTATTACTCTTTCTCTGTCCCACACATTTTTGCTTATTCAACAACCCCAAACTCTGTTTCTTCTGCCCCATGAAACTATTGCTGTCTGGCCGCTTACTGCCTTGTGACAAAGTTTGGAAAATGCCTCCAGACAGATAGAACCCACAGTAGATATGCAGTTCGCATCATGTATTTCCATTCTTTTTGTTGTCCAATGCCTACAAATGGCTGCTCCATAAATTTTATCCATTGAAATGGTTGTTTTTGGTTGAAGTGTATGTAGGCTATCCATAACTCTTGTCTTCACCAGAATTGGAATGTAGGCTATTCATAACTCTTGTCTTCCCCAGAATTGGAAATCCATTTTAATTACATTTACTTCCCATTAAATTTTCTTGAACCTATTCAGCATGCCTAAAGTAATAGCCCTCTGTTAGGGAGTCTCCCTTTGTTTATACAAGCAAAAGGACTGGATTATTTGGCCAGTGTGGATAAATTTTCTGATAAGCATCAGTGACAGCAGGTTTTGAATATTTGTATTGCTTGAAAGTACAAAGAGTCTTTAGACTTGGCAAAATGAAACCTATATGTTGTTAAGTGATTTGTCAGGATTCATAGGACAGGTTTAGTAGGTGAGGGACAGATCTGAGATGAAATCTTAGGACTTCCACACTCATTCTCAGAGCCTTAGTCTTCTGGGCTGAAGTTAGACTGAAGAAATAATAGGAAATAACATGGGATGAAGTCATTTAAAGAATGCTAGTGTCATCAGAGGATTTAATTGAAATATATCTTGTTTCACACATTGCGTTCTCTGCCTCAGATGGTTAAAAGAACATGTTATACTTTAACTTTCTGATCACCAAAGAAGAAAAACTACTGAAGTTTCCCTAAGCTCTTCATCATTTTGTTGCTATTGGGGTTTTTGCTGTTGTTGTTGTTATTGTTAAGTACCCGCCATCACATATATCCACCAAGATATTTGCAAATGCAGAATCATTCTTTTATTGTCATTGCTAGCAGGGGTAAATGAAAGACCTTATTTAAGGGATTTTCATTTCTTCATTTATTTAATATTTTTGTAAAATACTACTTAGAAATAGAGTTAACTATCAGTTAAAAATAAATATATTCTGAGAAAAAAATTCTGAAATGATATGCTACAACCATAGAGTGTTTTCTTGTTCTCCTTGAGAAGTTCTGATTTACATAATATTTTAACTATCATACTTTTTCTTTTAGATAGAAAATTCCCATGCTGGAGTTCTGAATGTGTAACATTAAAAGGCTTGGAATTCATTTCTTTCTTTTTTTTTTTTCTTTTTTAAGTTGCTGACTCTGAAGATATAAGAAAGGGACTGACACTAACCACTTCAATGTTTTGCTTAGAAATGGAGCAATGGATTGTGCACAATGCAGCTCATTCATGTTGGCAAAGGACTGAACTCCTCAGGGATCCAAAGTGGCAGCATTTCCCTTTGTACAATTTTTCATAAATGTTGGACCTGTATTAAATAAAGTTTTTGACATGATGCCCTTGAAAAATTCCCAGCCTATTATCAGCCAAGTTCTAGCTAGTTCTAATTATCTTGTTTCACAATTTGAAGGACTTTTTTTTCTCTTTGCCTCATAAGAAACTGCCAAACTAGACCTAGGGCTGGTTTATCTAGAGGGCATGATGATTTGGTTGGCAGAAGCTGTTTTCAGAATCTCCTGGGTACCTGAAATTAGACTTTATGCTTTTAATGACTGAAAAGATGCCTCCAGCCTTCTAGGGGTATGGTTGACCCCCACTGCATATAACTATGAAGGAGTTTTGCAAAAGTTTAGCCGAAAATTATTCCACTGTAAACAAACATTTAGATAGCAGCAACTTATTTGACCTAAGTTAAAGACCATTAGTAATTTTGAATGCCATGTATCAGAGTCTTTTCTAGCAGAGGAAAAAGAATGTTATGTGTTCTTAAAAGCTTAGAATATTTCTGCCTTTAATAAGTACCTAACACAAACCCCTAATGACGATATACAGTTTATATCCATTAATTCTGATCCTCACAAATAACCATTTCATTGAGTTATAATAGCTCTATTCTATACAGGAAAAAGAATATTAGAGAGATTAAAGAAGGTATTCAAGTTCACACAGCAAATAATAGGACAGAACCCAAACACAGACGTTAGTGAATGTGATCCTGATCTGACACCCTTTACAATATACGTATTAATAAATAACTAAGAAGGTAAGAAGCATAACTTAATATCCTCCAAACTGGCCCTCTTTTCTTCTTCACATTTTTTTCTTCTTCACATTTATTGATATTATTACCTCCACAGACTCAAAAACTTTCAATGATCATTGCATTTTCCCTTTAACATATCACCCTAAGCACTGCTGTATTCAGTCCTCTCCCTCATCTGCTCTCTCACAAAATAATCATTTGAACCCTCTGATTTTTATATTGTCTTCCTTGAGTTTACTGTGTATGTTTTAGTCTCAGTTTCCTCTTTATGCCCTGTCTCCTTAAAATGTAACCCTCCTTACGCTTTGTTAGTAATCCTTAAGATTTTGGGGGGTGCCTGGGTGACTCAGTTAAGCATCTGCGTCTTGATTTTGGTTCGGGTCATGAGATGGGGACCCTGAGATTGAGCCCTGCATGGGACTCACTGCTCAGTGGGGACCCTGCTTCAGATTCTTTCTCTGTCTCCCTCTGTCCCTCCCCCCACTTGCAAGCACTCTCTCTAAATAAATAAAAAATCTTAAAAAAATAATCCGTAAGATTTTAATTCTAACCTCTACTGCCTCATCTCTCATCATCTCCTCTGAATCTCTCTCAAACTTGTAACACAGTTTTATGTGCTTGCTGGTTTGTTTTACGTGTTTGTTTCTGTCCCATTCTTAGACTAAACCACAAGGTTGTGGAAGATGGGTTTTCTATGCAAACAACATACTATCATAAACCTCCCCCCAAAAAGTGATGAGAATAAGCATTTTCTGAACATCTTCTATACTTTGGTGAGGGCATAGGGATAATTCCTTATGTATTATTTTAGTTAATTCTCTATAAACCATCCAATGTCGACCCTTGTTTTAAAAACTATGCATGTATGATTCAAGGTACCAGATAATGAAGGGCTGAGTATTTTTGTTTTTGTTTTTGTTTTTTAAGCACCTGTCTCTCTAATTCCAAACCTATGGTCATTTTATTATACCAAAGAGCTTCTTTGACATTTCGGGCTATTTAACTTTTGTATTAATTCAGTTTCATGGTGATAGAGGGAGGTTACAGGTCCAAATGTTTTGACATAGCATGCCAATATGTATTGATATTAATACATTCAGAAACTCTCAGAGCATGTATTATGAATTTCGGCACTTATTGATAAATTATATAAATTGGAAGTAAACCACATTCTATGTAAAATAAGGAGTGTGAAAAATAGAATCAAATAATAAAAAGTGTGATATTAACGTGCATCTCTTCAACAATATAAGTAGACTCATTACCAAAACAAAGAAGTTATTCCAAAAAGGTTTAATTAATTTGTAAAAGTACCAGGCATTTCTGCTAGTAAATTAAGACCATATACTTACTGAAATCTGTTTGAGTTCTTAAACCAAAGGAAAAAAATATATAACCTTTGACTTTAAAGGAGATTTGAAGGCATGCAAGTTGGCTTGGGTGATAAATTGAAATCTTCTGTCTTTTTTGCTCATTCTTCTTCATTTTCTGTGGGTAGACAAGGTTTACTAGCAAAACTGGCTCAGTAGACACACATACTAACGAGGTTATTCTGACAGGAGAGGTTCAGATTAACTTGCAAATGAAAGGGAATTGTTACCATGAGCAAGATGAGATCAGATTTACTTCTTTAAACAAAGTTTCTGGAGCTCTGTGTTTATGTTACTAAATAGGTGGAGGCCAACATAATTTACAATGAGAATGACAAAATTTAGAGGGAATAAACTCTATCTTACTAAGCCTTAGAAACGGAATTTCAAAAATAAAAAAAGGATAAGGTTGAAGATGCAGTTGATTTATTTGGTATTTTTTACATAAAATCCATTGTTTTCTTAATATACTCAGTTGTACATTTTTTAATTTTCTTTTTTTTTTTTTGGAGAGAGAGATTGAAAACAAGCACGAGTGGGGGGAGGAGCAGAGGGAGAGAAAGAGAGAGAGAGACTCTCAAGCAGTCTGCATGCTCAGCAGAGAGTCTGTCGTGGGGCTTGATCTCAGGACCCTGAGATCATGACCTGAGCCCAGCCAAAATCAAGAGTTGGACGCTTAACAGACTGACCCACCCAGGTGCCCCCTCAATTGTGTATTTTTTATCCAGCCAGAATATTTTATCTCTTTTCCCCATTTTATCCCCAGGGCTCACTTGCTTGCTACATATATTATATATATGATTGTTAAATATAACAAATTCCTTAAAATATTTTAATGACTTTACTGAGCTATATTTCACATAGCATACAATTTGATAATTTGAATTGTACAATTCATTGCTCTTTAGTATATTCAGCGTTGTGTGACCATCATCAAAATCAACTTTAGAATAGTTCTTCACTTCAAAAAAAAAACACTGTCATGTCTAAGGCACATGAATCTTTTATATTCATGTATCTTTTGGCATTTCACTTCCTATTTCCCTCCAGCGCACCTACCCCTAGCCAAATGCTAATCTGCTATCTTTCTATAGATTTGTCTCTTCTGCACAGTTCATTAAACTGGATTCATACACTGTCAGTTCTTTTGGAACTGGGTTCTTTTCATTCTACAAGTTTTTATTGGCTGTATGTTGTCATTTTGGGGTGTATATACTAGTAGAATTGCTGGATCGTATAGGAACTCATATGTTGAGGAACTGATGCATTGTTTTCCAAAGTGGTTGTATTGTTTTACAATTCCAACAGCAATGTTTCAGAGTTCCAATCTCCCCACATCCTCACCAACGCTTTGTTTTTTGTATTACAGTCATCCTGTTGAGTGTGAAGTGGTATCTCACTGTGATGCTGACTTGCATTTCCTGAATGACTAATGATACTGAACATTATTTCATGTGCATTTATTGCATATTTACATCTCTTCCTTGGAGAAATGTCTATTCAGATTCTTCGCCCATTTTCATTGGATTATTCTTTTTATTTTTCATTTGAAACAGGTTTACATATAGAATCTGGATACCATTCTCTCATCAGTTAGACAATTTGCAAATATTTTCTTCCAGCCTATACCTTGTCTATTCACTTTCTTCATTTTGTGCTTTGATGCACAC
>NC_048229.1:57233180-57246365 GCF_002007445.2 Ailuropoda melanoleuca
ATCCCATTCCCCCACCCCCCTCCCCTCTGAGGCCCCCAGTTTGTTTCTCATAGTCCATAGTCTCTCATGCTATCCCCCATTTTAAAAAAACTTCTAATTTCATTTCATTGTGGTCATAATATATACTTTGATTTCAATAATTTTAAATTTTTGGAACTTTTTTAATGGTCTAGCATATGATGTGTTCAAGAGACTGTTTCATGTACACTTGAGAAGGATGTGTATTATACTATTCCGGGGTGGAATGTTTATAAGGTATTTATCACACATGGTTGATTCAAATTTTCAGTTTTCTTATTGATCTTCTATCTAGTTTTACTATCTGTTAGTAGTTGGGGTTGTAATAAAGAAGCTCACTCATTTTTTGAGTTCTACTAGTGACAGTTTTTAAGCTTTCTCTTTCTGTCTTCCCGCTACTCTAAGCTGATGAGAAGGCTCAGGCTCTCCTTCCTTCGGCATTAACAGGTAGTGTACGTCTTGCACGTGAACCTTCACCCCTGCTCTACCCCTTAATTACCGTAAAAGCTCCAACCGATCTCCTTTCTCTACTCTCAAGCCATTTTTAGACTTTTTGGGGAAGACCTTCTTGCTCTCCTTAGACAAACTTGTTATGTGAGTAACAAACAATTTTATACTCTCTTGGTGTATATGTAGAATCATCAGTCTCACTATCCATACGAATTTATAGGTAGTGGTCCATCTGGCATCTTTGGGAAGACCATAACAGAGATATTTAACTCTCTATTGTTTCTTAATTTTGTATTTTTCCTTAATTCTGTCAGTTTTTTATTAACATATTTATGGGTTCTGTTGTTAGGTGCATGTACATTTATAATCATTATATATTCTTGGTGGAATTTTCCTTTCATCATTACAGGTTGTCCTTTACCACTGGTAACATTTTTGTTTTGTTTTAAGGTTTAAACTGAACTCTCTGTCTTTGCAATTTTTCTGTAAATCTGAAACTGTTCTAAAAAAGAAGTTTAGTGTATGTCAAATAACAAATCCCATTTTGCAGATGAGGAAAATAAGTACAGAGAAGTGAAGTGAATTGGTAAAAAGTTCGAGAGTTAATAGGTGTTAGTGACAACATTCGGTTTTCTCACATCATACTGTATATTACCTCTAACTGTAGCCAGAAAAGCTGATTTCCCAGGGTTTACTTCAATTTCAGTCTTCAGGGAGGAAAATAATTCCTTGCTTCCTGAAGAACTAATGGCTGTTAAAAGTCTACAAGAGCAACCGGAATAAGATCATTTTGCATGATCCTATAACAAATAATTCAATTTAAAAGATAGTTCCAATAAAAACAGGTGCATCTGAGTTTAAAAGAAAAAAGGCAGTGCCACAGTGATTAAATATGTATTTATTCAACAAACACCAAGAGTATGCCAAGCTTTGTGTGGGATGAAAAGGCGGTTAGGGTACTAGTCCTACCTTTTATGAAACATTTACATGTGAAAATGAAAGACTGGTGATGTGCACCAAATCAGTCAGAATGAGAAATCTTTTTGCTTCCTTCACGTTCTTCTTAGTCATCAGATAGTCGAAGACCTCAGGTTTGAGTTGGGGGATGTTAACGCAGTGAGAATTAAAACAATTTTTTTTTTTTTTTTTGGTGAAAGACATCCACATAGGATCTGAAAATTGGGTAGATTACAGAAAGAATGAGCAGAAGGAGCTATTACTTGGATATTATTACAGATGTTTGGCCAGTGTTTTCACTCTTCAGCCTTTATAAGTGATTGATGGAATGCAATTATGCATTTAAAATTCGTTCAGTTTTGATGTCTTCATATATTTGCAAATAGTTATAATATTTCAGCTATCATTATGAAAATCAAATGTATAAAAATAAGTCTAATACAAACATTTTATTTTTAAAAGTACACTTGGTAGAATATGTATATATTAAGCACATTGCAAAGAGTATAACATTTAAATCAAAATTTTTTTATTATCCTACCACTCTCCTTCTTTTCATCCTGACTCTTGGACCCTTCTCTGGAGTTAATCACTGTTTATATTTTACTTTAGATTTCTTTTAAGACTTTATTCTAAACTGTTTTCATTCTATATAACTGAATGCATATTAGTTTCCTTATGTGAGCCAACTTTAAAAAAAAAACCTGAATGCTATGTGTCTAAATTAGGAGAAATCACCTTTAAATGTCAAGTAGTATATCTGAACTAATTGGTAATATATTTGCATTTATGTCATGGTGGCATCTTTTTCTGGTTTCTTTTTCTAATGATTTAAATTTAATCAGAGTCTTTTTCTTTTTTAAAAAGTTGATCCACAAAGACACAAATACATCAATTTTTTAATCAACTTACTCTTTTTGAGAATTCTTTGTAGAAAAAATTAATTATGGGATCAGATTCCTTTCCATAATTCGTTTTGTTGAACTCAGCCCATAGACAAGAAAGTAGTTATCTATATTAAATATCAGCCACCAAAATGAGGAAAAATTAGCAGATGTTAATATGAAATCTACTCAGAATTGAATTGTTCCACGGATTGTTGAAGTTTTGACAAAGCACCATGTAGAATATAAGAATAGTGTTTTCTGCACTTGTCTCACACCACATAATGTCAAAGTGTTCTTTTTAAATTTTTTTCATATCTCTTTTAAATGCAAACATTTAGATAAGCATTTTCAGAAGGATTAGTTCATAACATCAAAGATTATAGAAATAAGAACTATCTAGTAACCAATAAGAAAGTGTTAGTAAGTATTTAGAATATTGTACTAGATTAGAAAAAATACTGTCATATTTCAAATTGGGCCCACTGAGACGTTTTAGAACATCAAAGTGGGTCCTAGGAACGAAACATGGTTTTGCTTTTCTCCATTTTTGTGAGTACACTAAATAAAACATCAACATGAAAGTTTTACACATTTCAAGGTCTTCCATATTTTAGGTATTCCATACCTGATTACTAAATACAGATTTTTCCCAGAAAGCTTCATACTAATGAATTTAACAACAAACTAAAAAAAAAAAAAAAAGCTCTAAAGTAGATCATTGCATATAATTTTTCTTAAAAAAAATGTATTCTGTGGAGGCTTGGGGAAACATGGAGTAAGTGAAACCATTCTTTTTCATTTCTTATTCTCCACAAATCCGCAGTCATGCTTGGGCTGGTTCATTGTGAGATCACGAAAAATATTTTCCATGCCAGCCATCGCCATTTTAAATAAAATTAACACATTTTCTCCACACAGAATATGTATTCTATGGGTGCTTTGAAAATACTAATTACCCGAGTAAATAACATTGTCATGATTAATTAGGCACATCTCAAATTTATTTAAAAGTCGTTGGAAAGAATCTGAAACTTTATTAGCACATCTCCAGTACCCACTTGGTAATAGAGAGAGCTCTCAAAATAATTGCATATTGTACTTACAGGCCTCCCCTATAAATTCTCCTCACTATCTATAAATAAAATTTAGAGTGAGTCTAGAAAGGACAGGTAATAAGTCCTTTCACAGATGAAAGAAGACATATGTCGATTTAAATCATGCAGTATAGATGGCAAATATGGACAGGCATAATCTGTAATATAAGTCAATTTACACTGTTTTTCTTTTTTCTCTTTAACAAATAATATGCCATCTAGAGTGTTTGAAATATCATCTGTTAAATAAAAATATCAATTTGTTCCCTGCTGTACTGGTTATAAATTGCCTAGACATAGTCACATGTTAACTTCAGAATCTCTTTACTGTGTAGTATTTTCTACTATTTCCAGTGAAGGTACGGCAGGTATTCAAATGCCTCCTTACTCCATTATGCACCCGGAAACCTATATTATGCTTAAATCATCTGTCTAAGCAGGAAAGAGAAAGTAGGCTTTCAGTGGTTTGCTTGTACAGGCCTCCTAAAAATACAAATTTTGTTTTTGTCATTTTGGCGTCAACCAAACACTAAAATGTAATGCATTAGTTATAGGAGGTCCAATGACTTGATTTTGCTTTTGAGGAAAAAAAAAATTCTTCTTCAAAGATTAAAAAAAAAAAAAGAATCTTCTCTGGGTCTAGGAATTGTAGAATTTGTAAGTTTAAGTATTGCCACAAAACACTTGATCGGAAAAGCTGATTATCTGTCAATAGAAAAATTGTGAAAGAATAAGAACCTTAACATCTAAAATTTTCCCTCTGCGGAGTTTCAGAAGTGTTATATTTTAATAAAGCACAGTTTTCAAACTCTCACAGGCATATTTGTTTTTCAAAGATGTTGAGCCAAATGTATTTATTTGCAAGCTAAATAAGGAAATGAGGGGGAAAAAAACAAGGTGATTTGGTAATGCTCATGCACCTATCTTCAGATAGGCAATAATCATTCAAGTGATGGGATTAAAAGCAAGCCTCAGTTTAAAAGACTGTTTTATATTTGATTTGCTAAAACAATTAGAATAATCCTTCTTTGAGAATGCTATAGAGGTCACTAGTCTTGATAAAGGAGGGCTACTGCAGGTTCCTTTCAGTTGTTCTGTCTTCCCTCATTAATGCATATAATATACACTTGGGGTTTGGGGTTAAGCTGTGAGTAGATTGTTTTCTTCCCTGCCACCTCTTAAGTATCATCCCCAATCAATCCCCTGTTTCTTCTAGGCCACAACAAATGGGGAGGTAGGTAAATAGATTGATAGACAGGCAGATAGATTCTTTTTCTTTTTTGCAGGGACAGGCTCTTTTAAAATTTGAAGTGGGAATCCTGTGAGAGGCACCCTGAAACTGTAGCAATGATAGCGCTCACATGCTGGCCACAAATCAGAGCTCTGTTTTATCAGACGAGCAGCCCAAAAACAGATGCAAAAAATAAAAAATAAAATTAAAAAGTACTGCTGCCCCTTTTAACAATGAACAGCTTACCTTTCCTTCCTCATGACCCCTCCTCTTTAAGAAAAGTTAAGTCTACCCACTGCTACTTCTCTGCATGGAGTAATGTCCACCAGGGGCCCCTAGGTGCAGGGGAATTATCTTAGTAAAGGTAGTGTATGTTATGATTGAGGGTAGGAGGACTCTTTCAGAAGCTACGTATTCATGTGTTAACAATTCTGGGTCAACCTGTTTCAGATTTTCTCGTCTTGCTGATCTACCTTTGTCCTAAATACATGTACATATGGACCTTGATACTGGCATTTTTTCGGTTTCCTTTGGAAATGTTAATGAATTCTCAGGGTAAGCACTGATTTGGAAAGGACTAGAAGCCCAAGTCATAGTCTGTTGTTATCTGGGCTTATCTGCTAAAAAAAGCAGAGTGTGAAATGAGGACACCCACACACAGTCCTCTAGCCCATAGAGTCCTTTGTAAGCATTTAGTTCAAATTTGGTTGAAAAGTTTAGGGTAGTGTTCATTTAATTAAGGAAAGTACAAGTAGGGCATTTGGGATAATATCTGGTAAAAGACTCTGCTTTAAAAGCATAGTAATGCTTTTAAATGGCTTGATATAACTGGTGAGAATGTCTTCCTGGCAAAGATGTCAATAGTCAAAATCTGCCCTATATTTTTAAGCAAACTTTTATTTTGGAACAGTTTTTTTCACAGTGGCTTTCTGGGGCCCTGGAGTCAAATTGTCTGGGTGTTTATTCCAATGTAATATACTTCACATCTTTGTTTTCATTTTTCTTCTTTTGTGTAATGGACATTACAGTTTACCAACATGCAATGGTCAATGTGAAGATTCACATTTAATTATCCCATGTAATTTACTATCTAGCCTATTGCCAGGACATAGGAAAGTGCTCAATAAATTCTACATAATAATGATAATAACCATAACAATTACAGGGTCTATTGTCTGCACTCAAAATTCAGGCACCTAGGTTGAAAAGAAAGAAAAAGAGACAAGAAAAAAATAGCTTTATCCTTCCTAAGTGCAAGAGCCATTGTAGATAAAGATAATAAAAATTCAACAACACTTATGAGACTGAATTGGAATCTAATTTAGTAAAGAATGCTCAAAATCATTACTATCTGGAATTTATTGTCATGAAATACTTATCCCGCCCACTTCAAAATAGATTTTGCTTGTTTTTTTTTTTTTCAGTTGCGTACAACTTGAAAATAAGTATACATGGATAATTAAATTTTTTGGAGACTTTCTCTTCTATTCAAAATGGGGTAACAGAGATCAAATTTACTCTCCCACCTGAAACAAGGAAGAAATACAGTAATCTTTGGAAGACAGGAACAAATGAAGTCATCCCTACAGTTGCTACACTATACTGCCCTGAGTTTCCAAGCTGAAAGAAATCAAAGATCTAAGCAAAGAGGGAGAAATACCATGTCCATGGATTGGAAGACAATACAGTTAAGATGTTACTTCCTCCAAATTGATATATATGTTTAATAATATAATTCCTCTCAAAATATCAGTGATTTTTTTGTAAATATAGACACAATTATTTTAAAATTTATATGGAGAAGAAGAGTTAGGATAAAAAAGCAATTTTGTATAGAAAAATAAAAAGGAAGGAATCGGTTGACCTGATTTCAAGACTAACTATAAAGTTATTGTAATCAGGAATCTGTGGTATTGACAGAGCTAGAACAGTGGGACAGAAATAGAGAGCCCAGAAGTACCCAGAAGTGGACCCACACACCTATCCGCAACTGCCCCCCTTGGCAAAACCAATTCAGTGGAGGCAAGACCATCTTTTAAAAAATGGTTTTGGAATAGTTGGACATCCATGTGGAGGGAGGAAAGAACTTTGACCTAACTCTCATACCTTACACAAAAAATTAACTCAAAATGAATATAAACTTTATGTAAATCATAAAACTAATAATACTTGAGAAAAAAAAAACTGGGGGATCTAGGACCTGGCAAAGAGTTCTAAAACTTAACACCAAAGGGATAAATCCACAAAGGGAAAAAAATGATATTTGGACTTCATCAAAATTAAAAACTTTAAACATGATCTTTCTTTAAAGAGGGTGAAAAAATAAGTTGTAGAATGGGATAAAATATTTGCAAACCACATATCCAACAAAGCACTAGTGTCGGGCATATATAAGGATTGTGTCTCAAAACACAACCACAGGGGCGCCTGGGTGGCTCAGTTGTTAAGCGTCTGCCTTCGGCTCAGGGCGTGATCCTGGAGTCTTGGGATCGAGCCCCACATCAGGCTCCTCTGCTGGGAGCCTGCTTCTCTGTCTCCCACTCCCCCTGCTTGTGTTCCCTCTTTCACTGGCTGTCTCTATCTCTGTCAAATGAATAAATAAAATCTTTAAAACACACACACACACACACACAACCATAAATAAATGAGTAATCTAGTTAGAAACTGGGCAACAATTTAATAAAATGGCACACAGTTGAGACAGAGGACAACTTGAATGAGTCTCTGAAGAATTACGCTGGGTAAAAATAAAAGCCAGCCCCAAAAGATTGCACACTGCATGATTCCATTTATATAACACTTTGAAATGACAAAATTATGGAAACAGAAATTAGGAGTTGACAGTGGTGAGGGAGGTGGGGGAGGCAGGAGGGAAATATCTGTGGGCCTAAAAGGGAAATGCGAAGGACCCTTGTTTTGTACGCTGTTACCATTTGGGATAAACTGGGCAAAGGTTACTCGGAATTTCTCTATTATTTGTAATATTTTCATGTGAATCAACAATTACTTCAAAATTTAAAAAGTCTAATTTAAAAAATCAATATGAATTTAAAAAAAATCTATAGGGAAATGTCAAAATTTATTAAAGTATCCTCTAGCATTGAAAAATACTACTCAATAAATACTAAGCGATGTTGCACTCAGCAAATATATTTCATTTGAGATTTAGTGACTGTTCCTATATTGACAATAAATTAATAAATTGTGTCAATTAAAAAATACCAGAAAGGTTATAAATTTTATAAGAAATATGAAAATATATGCATACTCTAAACATTCAAAAATTAGAATTGTTTAGAATAAAAAATGAACATTTTCTCTTTCTTTCCATTACTCCTAAGTCTCCTTTTTTTTGATAACTAACTACTGATAGGAAAATAGTATATATATTTTGGGGGGCAGGGATTTTGCCATGGCATTTATATATGTAGTTATTTTCTTTGTGTTTGTTTTTATTCACCAGGTACTTAAAAAGTATTCATTTTATATAGAACTACTCTACTACATATAAAATTCCATTAAAATGGATATATATTAGGATCTATTTAATCATGACCCCACTCTAAGACATTTGTGGGATTTTCTTTTCTATGTAGTAATAATAAAATATTAGAACAATTCCATAGTGCCCAAGCAGTTACATCTGTGTGAGTACATACAGGATTGTTTCTTTTGTTTACATTCCAGAAATATACTNGATAACTAACTACTGATAGGAAAATAGTATATATATTTTGGGGGGCAGGGATTTTGCCATGGCATTTATATATGTAGTTATTTTCTTTGTGTTTGTTTTTATTCACCAGGTACTTAAAAAGTATTCATTTTATATAGAACTACTCTACTACATATAAAATTCCATTTAAATGGATATATATTAGGATCTATTTAATCATGACCCCACTCTAAGACATTTGTGGGATTTTCTTTTCTATGTAGTAATAATAAAATATTAGAACAATTCCATAGTGCCCGAGCAGTTACATCTGTGTGAGTACATACAGGATTGTTTCTTTTGTTTACATTCCAGAAATATATTTCTGGATCTAAGTACATGTGTTTTTTTACATTCTTGCCATATAGCTCTCTGGAAAGTTTTCCCACCTGTGCTGGATCAGCTTTGTGTCAGCTTACTCCTTGTTCTTTTGTAGGCCATTCTTTCAACACATAGGGCTAAAATTCTCCAAAATATATTAGGTCAACTGGAAACAGAAGCAAGTGGCAGGATGGAACCTGTAGGTGTCTGTTTCAGGGGTAGTAGGGACTTCTCAGGATTTGCGTGAAAAACTCCTGCTGTTTTTGCTTCTCCAGACGCTCCTACTTTCTCGATTTTGCTCTTCCCTCCCTTCCAACAGCTTTGTAAGAAGTTGCTGCTTTCCNTGGCAGGATGGAACCTGTAGGTGTCTGTTTCAGGGGTAGTAGGGACTTCTCAGGATTTGCGTGAAAAACTCCTGCTGTTTTTGCTTCTCCAGACGCTCCTACTTTCTCGATTTTGCTCTTCCCTCCCTTCCAACAGCTTTGTAAGAAGTTGCTGCTTTCCAAAAGTGTAAATAAATGATGTAAGTACTCTTTCATAAATACGAAAGTTCATAGTAGTCTTGTCCCTGTACAGGAAAGTTAAAGCCAAAAACTTGTTATTTGAGAAAATTAAAATTGTTTGGATAAAAATATACCTAAACTCATTGAAGAAGAGAAGCTATGGTATTTATTTATTTATTTTAAATAATTTATTTATTTTTATTAATATATAATGTATTATTTGTTTCAGAGGTACAGGTCTGTGATTCAATAGTCTTACACAATTCACAGAACTCACCATAGCACATACTCTTCCCAGTGTCATTTAGAAAGCACCTGAACTGGGAATGGCTTCCAAGGGACCTAAGCTTCCTATCAGCCGACAGGGAAACATTGANATTGGGGGTGAGAGCAGAATAAGGTATGGAGTTCCTCTTGCCCATTAACATCAAGCTTGAATCTTTTTTCTGGAAAGAAAACAAATGTTACATACTTTTCTGGGCTCAAAGTCAATGCAGTGCCATATGGCAGGAAGGTTTGTGCGATAATACAGGATACACTGCTTGCTTTCAGGAGATACAACCCTCATCCCAAGCATCTACTGACCACCGTCAGGAGATCTAAGCAGAGTGGCCCATTCTTGCTACCGTCAGTATCATTGTGGAAGCCTAGGGAGTTATGTTAGCCATTGTATTAAGTATAAATCATTTGTGTAGTATGGCTTTTACTTCATATATGGAGCTTTCTCTTTAGGATAGCAGTTTCCAATTTCAAGGGTCGAATTCAACAAAATGTGTAGGTTTCTGGGCCGTAAGAGCTGTGAAAGGCTTTTCTTTCTGCTAAAACCACTAAGAGTATGCCAACAAGAGCGAGTCCAATTTCTTGAGGCTAATAGAGAAGCAAGGCTTAAATCCCTCAGTTGAAAGCCAAGTTTCACTTTTATTTTCCTGAAATAACCTGCCTGCATTATCCTCATCCTTGTGGAAAGCAGAGCAAGGATTAGGGAGAAGGCTTTCTTAAAATAGCCCTATCTTAAAATGTAAAGATTATTTTCTCTGAGTTAAATCAAATGAGCATCCTGCCCTATCATGTACCTCTGAGTAGAGGCTGCCTCATTGGCTCAGCTCACTCTTCTTTCCATCTCACCTTTTCACTTGGCTTGTGAGTCTTGAAATGACATTAGAACTCTTTATGTTTGGAGATCAAATTAACTATTTAGCCAAATCACTAAAGTGGAGGATATAATGCTCAGAAGTAAGCATTTCATTTACAAAAATGCACGTTATCTAATGCAATAAATGGTGATAGTGTGTCTTTAGGCCCTGGTTGTTCCAGTGTTTGGGGAAATAATAAAGGCTTTTTATTTTCTCCCTTAGATCATAAGTGCTATGTTATTAGTGCCGTCTCAGCGTTAAACCAGGTTGCAAGCTGCTTATTCTTCAAAATGAAGCTTTATTTTTTAGTTTAATTGCTTTTTCAGGAGCATTACTAACTTCCAGAAGGGGAGAAAAATTAAAGCAGCTGAAACTGTGGTTCAGTACATTTGAAGCTAAAAAACACATTTCAAAAACTGATGCAACAATACTGTACCAATTATCAAGAATAATATTAGGGAATATACATAGTGTGATAATTATAGAAAGAAACATCTTTTAAATACCATGTGTGAACACCATCTGTATTTTTCTGTTCAGTGCTCTTAACATGCTGAATAAAGAATTATCCTGCTATCCTGAGAGACCACATAATGCCCCATCTCCCTGAATCTGTCTAAAAGAAATCTCCAATCAAACTTTACGTCCTGATCGATCACCATATTCTAGACTTAACTTTCATAGTATCTCTAAAGTCATCATCTTCCCATCTGTACAGACTTCCATCTTTGTCAGAACTGGGGCATTTGCCACCATTTTCACCCTCACCCTCAAAACTGGTCTTCTTGTCTTCCAATCCAGGACCAGCTGCAGGATAATCTGAACTCAGTCAGTTCTATGCCATCCTGCCAGAAGGTTCATACATCTGGAAAACTTCCTGTTCTTAATGAAGTTAAAACAAAAATGCCAGTGTCCAGAATTTCACAGGCTGATTTAACCATCCTTTTGAGTCTCCAGTTTTGTATGGAGATTCAACTACTTACTGATATGTCTCCATTGCTCCATTTTGCCGAACCTGGTCACTGTATGTCTCAAACCAATTACATGGTATTGTAGAGTGAGATTGGAAGATTGGGATAAGGAGGTCATGAGAGGAGGCATACGGATAGGCCTAAGGGAGTTGGCACAAAGTGTAGGGATATCATATTACACATTAGTGCCTAATGAAAGAGAGCATTCACCAGAAAGAAAGATAGTAAAGAGAATAGCATGATTCAGACAGTTGATATCAGCAAGCCTCTGTCCTTGGCCACCCCATTCCCTATGCAGTGGGCTTATGAGTGGAGTAGTCCTAGTGGCAGAGAGCTGCCCTTGGCCAACGAATACCTGAGCTAGGCTTCATAGCATGGGTTCCCTCTTATCAAATTTGGCTGAACTTCTGCTAGTGCCTAATGTTCAACCTGTTAGCAAAAGGGACCCATACTGTGCCCCTGATAAACTACCATTCTTCAAGGAGAACAAGCAGCCACTTGATAGAAAGTTGATAACATTGGACATCTTCTGCCTAGGAAGGGCAATGATATCCTGACAGATATTGACACATTCTCCATATGTCCTTCCCTTTCCTGACCTCAGTGCCTAATCAGTGGTCAAGGACTTTCAGAGTTTCTGACACACTGACATGAGATACTGGCTAATGTTGCTTTGGACCAAATAATGAACCCACTTTAAGACAAAAGAGGAACAGCCCTGGGCACATGACCTTGAGATCCACTGTTATTCTTGCAAACCACACCATCTAGGAGTTGCTGCGCTGGGGGGTGGTAATAGAGCTGCCACTAATATATGCAGCCAAGGCATCAACCATGAGATGTTACTCATTGAGTGTATTGCATCTTTTAGGATAGAGTATATACCTTAAATTGAGATAGATACCTCAACAGGTAGAAAAATGGGTATGGGAAATAAGATATGAGAGTAAGTGGGTCCACTCTCACCATCACTTCTACCAATCACTTGAGGTATCAGGACTTTCTGCTCCCCCCAGTTGTGGGCTCTGTGGGTCTAGATTTTCAGGTTCCCTTATAGTGACTGTTTCTCACAAAACACATGGAGTACCATTCAGCTCATTGACATGTCTACCTCCTGGTCACTTTTAATAGCAGGCCAGCAGACAAAGAAAGGAGTTACAATACTTTAAACAATTATGCTGCAATGTAATGCTGGCAGGGAAGGATATGTTTGCACCCAGCCAATCCGCTGATATATCTCTTGCTATGCCTAGACCCCAGCCTAACTGTAAATGGACAAGGCCAGCAACAATAGCCTGACAGGGCATGATAACCAGGACCTTGGACCCCTAGGGATGAGAGTGTGATATTCCACTTGGAAAGCCATCTAGACCAGTGGCAGTGCTAGCCAACAGGGAGGGGAAAGTAGAAAGGTGATGGAAAATGGAGATAATGTGTCAGTTATGGCTTTGGAACCACTTGTAGGAGCAGAGGAGTCTGCCCTGTCAATGTTCTTCCTTAATGTTTCTCCCAAAATTGTAACCAATCGGAATCATGGAGAAACTGTGCCTAGATGGAATCAACTTAACTGGAAAAGCAACTGGATCTGGTGGCACAAGGATATTCTGTCGTAGATGTTGTTGGTGCCTGTCTAGGATCGCTTAGACTGGGCTTGTATACCCTGACCCCAACTGCTGAGTGCGTTCACCGTTGATATCTCATAACTGCACCTTTCTGGAGAATTGCTTTGAGGAGTCCCCGCACTAGGAAGTACCTGACAGTTTATGTCCTTTCCCNTCTGGAGAATTGCTTTGAGGAGTCCCCGCACTAGGAAGTACCTGACAGTTTATGTCCTTTCCTGGGGAAGCTTGCATTAAGTAATTAAGTGATATAAAAATGTACAAAATCTCTGTCTCCTATCTCCAG
>NC_048229.1:57246465-57264848 GCF_002007445.2 Ailuropoda melanoleuca
CCCAGACTGGCTGGCATTCTCACATATATTCTCCTGTTCAACTTCACTTCCAGGATCATAGTTTAATATTTTTCCCCTTACCTTTTGGGAGTGAGTGCCTCATTACTATGTGATTTCTGATGTCTGGGATTCCCTGCTATGTCTGAAGCCTATTATGTTAGATTAAAAATCTTACGTACTTTTATCAAGCCAAATTGAAAGTCTGGTAATATGGTAGCGTTTCCCACTGTTTGAGCTCAAGACTCTAATCATTCTGTTTCTCAAGACTGAATTTACTAGATGAGAGCTTTTTAAATGACAAACGATATCACATAATTATCTGTGTGGGTAAACCAGAGGTGGTACAGGCTCTGCTAAGGAACCCTGGGGGTCCCATGCATATTACCTCCCAAAATAAAAGACAGCTTTTACACAAACCATAAATGGTTGAGGCCGGAAGCTGAGGTTGAGTGGGAATGGAATCCCAGTGAGCACTTACATATTATAAGACCTCGAGCTTTCATGAGAATTGGAGCCAGCATCTGAATACCTTGTACTGCAGAAATGTAATGATGGCGTAGGATATCAAAAATAACTACTATATTAATTATCGAGTGTGAGATACACGTCAAGCACTATGCAAAATGCTTTACCTTTATACTACTCAAAACAATTGTATGTGATAGGTACACTCACTCAAAATGATCCAGGGGCACCAACATCATCAGTGGGAGACCAACCATACCTAACTATATTCACTTGCTTCTCTCATTAAGCTTACTCCATACAAGTACAACCTCTTGCACATCAATCAATCAACAATCAATGCTTGTAACAAAAATCTGTTTTTCTTTAAGATGTAATCAGGGTGGATTTTTGATCTATTTGGTTTTAGTTCCCTGGGAGCATTGTTTGTATATTATTTGCCTGACTCATAGTCCTTCAATGACTATAGCCATGGATAGAGAGTAGGAAGCTTAGGCCGAGCATTTCACAATGTATGTAAATGTCAAATCACTATGTTGTACACCTGAAACTAATATAATTGTGTGTGTCAGGTATACTTCAATTAAAAATAAAAGAGCATGATGTATTAGCCACATTCAAACCTCTAAGGAGAACTCAACATTCCTTCCCTCTCAGGGAAATGTTCATGTAGAAAAGGCTTCCTTAAGATCAGTTAAGCTCCTTTATGGGGTGAGCATACAGAGAAATGGTTAACTGATTGTAATATTCTATTTTACAGATAAAGCACAAATATATTAAACTAATATATTAAATTAAGTTTCTTCATTTGGTAAATGAAAGATTTAGCTTCTTTTGTGCTAGAATATTTCAAAATAATATGTACTTTCAAAGTAAATTAAAGCTTACTTTAGAACAGCATACTTGCTGGAATTGGGATTATGGAATGATACCAAGTTTTTCCTTCTTTTCCTCTCATTCCCATTCTGAGGAGTTTCTGGCTGGCTGGTGGTTGTAGAGTATGTATGAGACTGGTTATTGAGTTAGGTGGCAAAAATCATGATGATTGAATTTTAGTTGTCACTGTCACCCTAAACACAAGAGCCATTAACACCACTTCAGTTTAGGACTCTAAACAGCATCATGTCACAAGAAGTAAGAAAAATGCAGTTCATGAGATGTTTATCCCAGAGAAAGAATGCTTTTCCATGAATAACAGACAACAAAGATCTAGACAGGACAGGGAAGAAACCTCTATTTCCCACTTGAAACATAACAACAAAAATTGAATAGTGGTCAAGAGGCTGGGTTTAATGTTTCTGATCATGGTTCCGTTACTTCCAAGCACTGACCAATGCATTGAAACTTTTAATAGGCCCATTGTTTATACTTGAGTCTCTTGAAAAACATGTGTTCATCAAATCAGTTATTAGGGACCTACTCTGTAGCAGAAAATATTCTCGGTATTATTGGCACGGAGGGAGGAAATCAAATGCTCTGCCTTATGGGAGCTACATATTCTAATGGAAGGAAACGTTATGATACTTTTTACTATCATCTTTCAGGTGGTGATAAATACTATGGTAAGTGCTAGTTGCCTTTCTGATAAGGAGATACTTGAGTAGTCCCTCAGCCCAAACCTGTTCAGCGACACCCTCCTTCATCTCAGGCAGTAGGTACTCACTGAGTACCGTAGACATAGAGGAACAGCAAGAAGGCATGTGTTGTTCAAGTTCAGTACAAGTGTTCTGTATTTTTAACTATGCGTTCTGTGTTTTTATTTGCTAAATCTGGCAACCTTAGTTGAAGGCGTACCATGCACTAAGGGTGTTGACCTCCACTTTGAGTGAGATAGGGAGCTATTGGAAGCATTTTTAGCATCCTGTTTTGAAAGGAATGCTCTGCGTGCCCTGTTGAAAGTCATCTAGGGGTTGAAGAACAGAATCAGGAAAACAATTTAGGAGACGTGGAATGATGGCAGCTTTAACCAAGGTCTTAGTGTATATTTTGCAAGGAGAAGTGACAAAATTTGATGATGGTTTGGCTGCAGTGTTGTGGGAAAGTAAATAGAGTAGTCAAGGACAATGTCAATTATTTTGTTTGAATGACTGTGTGACAACGTTTCCCTCGTCTACCCCTTAAACACTGTGCAGCTTTTCATATGCCATGTTAGACCTTTTGCTCTCAAGCTGGACAACTTTGTTCTTCTTCCTCTCAGCTTCTAAAAATGTGGATCTAGGTGTCCTCCTCTATGGTTACAAAAATAGGGGGAAATTGCATTGGCAATTACAGGATGATTTGTGGGCTGGAAAAGGCTAATGGTTAATTCTGTGGATTCTGTATGTGTGTCACATACACACATATGTGTATATGCCTATATGAATGCATATATATATCATATTCAGTTAACCCTTGAGCAACAGGGATTTGAACTGCACGGGTCCACTTATATGTGAATTTGTTTTGATAAATACAGCATAGTACTGTAAATGTATTTTCTCTTCCTTATGATTTTCTTAATAACATTTTGTTTTCTCTAGCTTACTTTATTATAAGAATACAGTGTGTATGCATACACAAAATCTGTGTTAGTTGACTGTGTTATCAGTAAGGCTACTGGTCAACCGTAGACTATTCATAGTTAGAATTTTGGGGAATCAAAAGTTATACACAGATTTCTGACTGTGCAGGTGTTGGTGCCTCTAATCTCCATGTTGTTCAAGAGTCAACTGTATTATAGATAATACACATATTTTATATAATTATGTATACATATATATGTGTATATAATTCTGTTGCACTTTTTTTCAAAGGGGATTTTCATATCTTTAGGAGGATGGTTGGTTTTATCTTAAAAGAAATATAAGAATCTTATCTAACTACTTTTATTTCCAAATACATTACCCAGAAAATTATAGTAACTAATATGTTTGTTTAAAATACATCTTTTTTGGAGGCACCTGGTGGCTCAATCGGTTAAGTGTCTGACTCTTGATTTTGGCTCAGGTCATGATCTCAGGATCGTGAGATGGAACCCTATCTTGGGCTCCGAGCTGGGCTTGGAGCATGCTTAAGATTGTCTCTCTTTCTTTCCCTCTGCTTCTCATCCCTGTTTGCAAACGTGCACACTCTCACTCTCTCTCAAAAAACAAACAAACAAACAAAAAAAAAACAACAACTTTTTTGTATAGTCAGTAGCTGAAGTCAACTAGGAGACTCTTCAAAGTATATACATAAAAAATTACATTAGGCTCATGCTCCAGAAATACATGCTTATTGAGATAGACTATTTATGGAAGATTATAAAACGCCTATCATTGAAGTATCTTTCAAGTGGCATTTTGTATTTAAATTAAAAGAAAAAGCAGCATGGGTATTTGATACTTACCTACATATATAGATTTTCAGTTTGGAAACAAGTTTGAATACAATCTGTAGTATCATGGTCAGTAATTGAAAGGTTGAATCCAGATGAAAAACAGTAACAAGCTACTAGCTTCTCAGGAGAAAAGGAGCAAGATGTTGCTGAGGGAGATGGAGCTTCTAAGGGCTGACTTGGGTTCTGAAGCTCCATAAATCTCTGCAAATCTCCCTTCATTGAAGCTGAGTATTGTTTATCATCAAAGGAGAAACTGAAAGGCCCGAGAATTCATATCCTGTTCTCTGGGGAACCAGCTCAAGCTGGCATAGAGGGCTGGGAACCTTTCTAAATTGCAACAGCTCGTGACACACTGGTGTCTGACACAGACACGTGGAGAAGTGGTCATGCTTTGCCTCCTGCAAGCCCATAGAAAGGGAAACAGAAAAAAAAGGGAGAAGGAAATGAATAGCGAGCTGGGATTATGAAGGGATAGAGTTTGCAGGCAAAGCTTTCCCAGGGAACAAGTTACTTTGTGCTGTTTGGCCAAAAATACCCTGGTCATTACCATTATTTATTTTTTATATATGTATCCTTCTCTATTTATAAAACTCAGTAGTATTATAAATTGCATGTTTTGGGGGGGGAAGGGTGAGGTGTGCAGTTTGTGTTTATTTGAAATATAAGTGGAATTTCTTTTCAAAGGCAAATGCCAAAAGAGGGGATCTCAGGTTTCCTTGTTTATGCACCTATAGTGTACATCTTCCTTTTACTGAAAACCATACATACCAGATAATAGTTCAGGCATGGCACATGCAGGATTTAATGAATCTTTTACAGCACTCTTAATGTGCAAGTCAGGGCTAGCTTTTTTACATTTTAGTTATAAAGAAGCAGAACCCCAGAGAAGTTTAAAAAAAAAAAAAAACCTAATCAAGATTACAAAACTGAGATGAAACTCAGAAGTGCCTAACTCTTAAGATCTGAGCCAATTCTAAAAGCCTGCACTACCTTTTGGAGTGCTATGTTATTTGTATTTTGTACAGGGTGACCATGTAATTTGTCTTTCTAAGTCAGGTATTTTGGTCTAGGACAAATACTAAACAGGATAGCAGGGCAACAGGTGTGAACTGAGACTGTTCTGGACATATTGGGACATTCGGGCAGCCTCACTGTATGCAATGAATGTGTTACTGAGTGAGATCACATAATATACCTACCTTGTAGGGTTCTTCTTGAAAATCTGAACTCTTACCTAATCTGCATTTATAAAACGTAGCCTTACAACCAATTTGCAGGAATTATTCATCACAAATGGTTGATTTCCTGCCTTTACTCAGATTTGTGTAAGTGACTCAATTATAATCAAGAAACAGCAGAGCATGCAACGTAACTATGCAATCATCAATATGGATCTCAAGCTCTGATGGGACGCTACTCTGATATTGAATAAAAGCTCAGAAGAGGACAGAGAGTAAATGAAGGATTTGCACTTCACGATTTCTAGAACATGAATAATGCGTGTTCTTTATGTTACTGGGTCATTCCTCTAATTTGCTCTCTTTGAGTATCTAGGTATTCTAGGGGAAAAATCAGTGTGGAAGTAATAAACAAGTACTGATAGTGAACATTGCAATTATAAATACTTTAATGCATATGAGAAATAAGGCTCATCAGTAGAAAAGCTACTGATCATTGGCAAATACATCTTTCTCTGTTCTTTTGGTGTCATTGTATATGAGGAGAGCTCAGAAATCTATGGCTGCCTAGCATCACATCCCAGGCTTCTGCCTTCCTGCGGGGGCCTTGAGAACATTACTTTTCCTCTCTGGACTTCTATAAAATAAGGCATTCAATCAGTAAGAAAAGAGTGCATTCCAGAAAACAGACTGTCAAGACTGCTCTGATCCTAGGCTCATTTATCCAGAGGAGTAAAAGAGCAAGTCTTTCCTGTCCATGGTTTCTTCCATATCAAGGTACCCACTAATTGAGACAGGGACCACATACAGCTATATGATACATTGACTGTAATGATTAGCACAGAGACAGCAATAGTACCCAAGGAGTTGGCAAATATAATGGGCTTGGATTTCCAAATTATACCATCTCCTCAGAAAGTCCTTTTGGGGGGCAACTGGGTGGCTCAGTCGGTTAACTCTTGATCTCAGCTCAGGTCTTGATCTCGGAGTAGTGAGTTTGGGCCGGGCGTTGGTCACTGCACTGGACATGGAGCCTACTTAAAGGAAAAAAAAAAAAAAAAAGTCCTTTTGTGTATAGAGTAGAAAGAAGAAAGTCCTTCTTGCCAAATGCACTTGACCTTAAGTACCACCAACATCTGTGCCAAACCAGGTTTGTAGGTATGTCCCTTTGCCCTACCCATGCCTCTAAATATAGGAGATGGTCTGTAAGCAACTTTGTATCTCATAGGCCTTCTTTAGCGGTGACTTTTAATAGCCTCAAGGTCAGTTGGTGTCAGTTGATATTAAAGTCAGTCTGTTTTTCTCAGTCCTTATATGTACATATTTTTCACCTTTTGACATACTCTGTTTTCCTTTGATTACTTAAAAAAAAATTCTCATTCTTTGTAAAACAACCTAGGACCTACTTTAAATTTATTTTATTTCCTATTTGTAGGATGCTTACCTGAAAGAAGGAGATAGTCCCAGGATCCTTCCAGTCAGAGAATTAAAAACTCAGAGAGATTAATTCTTTGCCTGTAGGAACCCAATGATGGATGGCAGGTTTGGAATTGGATAACATGTCAGAGTCAGGAGATTCCAAAAGGTTTTTGTTTGTCTGTTTTGTACCATACCATGACATCTCTGGGCGCTGAATGTAAACCCCACAGAGTCAAGGATTTTGTCTGATGCCTTCTTGGCTATATCTTTATACGTAGAAAAGACTGAAAGATACAGGAGTGTTCAATAAATGTTTGTTAAAAGGGTAAGATTTTCACAGTGTCAGTTAAAAGAGGAATGCAAATGGTCAGATCACAAATAAGGGTATATTGAAGCAGAGTGCTAGGAAAATGACACAACCTCAAGATTATTGAGGTTCCTCTTTAATATTTGCCTTAAAGTTGAATGCATTTTTTTTCTGGATACATATTTGTACATTTTTGCATATCCTTCATAAAACATATGTAACTATGAAAAGATTACAATCTCCATGCACCTTTCACAAGGAATCCATCCTATAATGTAATGTGGAAGCAATTTACAATTTTGTGGTTTTGTATTGGGGGAACAAATTAAAAGGCTTTTATTTCATAGGTACCCTGTTTTATAAATACGTTTAAAAGTAGTTGGAGGATAATGACAGAGACCAAAGGAAGATGGTTTGACAGGAAATTTAAAAGGACTTGGGGCGTACGGCTCTACCATTATCCCAGAAAAGAAATTAGCCTCCACCTGATGAAAGTTTCTGACTTGGGGGTTTAAAAAGAAACTTCCAAATAATAACCAGAAGAAATAGTTTTAAAAACTTAAAATTGGTTCCCCCTAGGGAATGGATACATCTAGATGGTAGATTGGGAAAGGACAGAAAAGTTTATATTTTATATTTTATATGTTATTCATTCTATCTTTAATTTTTATTGTTTTTACCCATGTGTATTTATCACATTGATTAAATGTTTGAAAAGCGTTTAAAAGAAGACTACAGAGTATATTATTTCCACTGCCAATAAATTGTTCTTTAGGCACCACTGAGTTTTATGTAAGATTGAGTATAAAGCATAGATCTTCAGACCAAATTACCTCTCATTAGTGACCAGTGAAAATCTAACTCTAAAATCTGAAAGAGTTAGTTCTAGGCCTTTTAAACTCACCCATGGCCTGATCCTATGATATTAATCTCCCAACAATAAATTTTATTCCTTGTTATGGCACTATCTTTTATCCCGTCATAGTCACACATTAGCCTGTGCTCAGAGAGAAATAGTTCTAGAACCCCAGGAAGTCGTCCTCCGAGTCATAGTCATCAATTGAAGAGGTTTTATTTGTAATACATCTTAATGTGTTACAATTAATTCTCAGTCTAATACCCCGCTTCTCAAAGAATCACAAAAGTTGGTACTTAGTTCCTATACTCCAGCACTTCCAAAGTATCTATATACTTGCATGATGAATGATGTCCTTTTGGGACCTATGGGATGGGTTCTGTGGTAGGCAAAATTATGGTTCCCAAGAAAACTGCACTGGGAATATGATGACATAACATGCCTGTAAATTTGTTATCTTATGTAGCAAAGAGACTTTGTATATGCAATTAAGGTTACTAACCAGTTGATCTGAAAATAGGGAGATTATTCTGGATTACCGGGGTGGCCCCAGTGTAATCCTATGAGCTCTCAAAGCAGAGAGCTAACTCTGCCTTTTTACAGAAGAGGAAGGCAGAAAGGGATGCCGGAGAGATTCAAATCACAAGAAGGATCTGACGCTCTGTTGCTGGTTTTGAAGACAGAGAGGGCCAGGACCTCAGTCTAGCAATCACAAGGAATTGAATTCTGTCAAAAACCTGGATGACCTTGAGAATGTATTTTTCCCTAAGAGCTTCCAGATGGCAGACACCTTAGTTTTGGCCCTGTGAGATTCGAAGCAGAGAATCCTGGTCAGCCATATGCGCCTGAACTTCCATCCTATGGAAACTGCGAGATAAGACATCTGTGTTACTTAAACTGTTAAATTTGTGATAATACATTATGACAGCAATAGGAAATGAACATGGGTTCTATCATTCCCATTTAACTTACAAAGAAATTGAGGCTCAGAGAAGTTGAATATATTATATAAAAATGTGGCTTGCATTGCTAGTCTAGTATCATGAATCTTATGTTTATAGCAGTAGCTCTTAAACTTTAATATGGATCAGAATCACCCATTTTTAATATGCATATGTCTGGCTCCCAATCCCAGAGTTTCTGACTCTGCCAGTCTCTGGTATGGCCAAAGAATTTGAATTTTTTTCATGTTCCCAGGGGTTGGTGCTGCTGCTTCTCTAGGGATCCCACTTTGAGAACACTGATTTACAGAATGCTGCTGTTCCTCTTGATTTTATTCTGAATATTCTTCAGAAAGGGCTTGTTATCTGTAGTGTAGAGTTGCTGTCATGGTTCTTTAGGGGACCTAACGGTATTACCATGATGCCTTGTCCCACTTGTTCTGTGCCTGAGAAATGGAAACACGGGCCACGTACATCTGTCTTAACCGCTTCAGAAAGAAAGTTCAATGAAGATCATTTAGTTCTAACTTGTGGCAACAGTGTTAACCACATCCCCACCTCTATCAGATTTCACTCAAACTCAGCGAGCAGAGAAGGTCTGTTTGTCTTGTCTGGTATTTTTAAACCTTTAGCACATATTGACTCTTCATTGTCAAGAACTTAGGAATTAAAAAGTCAATGGACAAACAACAGAAAAATCTATGTTCTGGAAATTGCCCAAGAAAAGCAGTTCAAACAAGGTAGCCATGTCCTATAGAATGATGGGCACAAATGAATTATTTCACCTAGGAAAAATGCAGTTGTGTGCACTTAAGGAGAGCAGAAAGAATCTTGCCATTTCTTAATTCTTTGCATTCTTAAGGAAGACAAAACAAATGATTCTTTTTTTTTTTTTAAGATTTATTTATTTGAGAGAGGGAGTATGGGGAGGTACAGAGGGAGAGGAAGAGAATCCCAAGCAGACTCCTCGTGGAGCCTGATGCAGGGCTCAATCTCACAACCCTGAGATCATGACCCAAGCCAAAACCAAGAGTCAGACGCTCAACTGACTGCACCACCCAGATGTCCCAGAACAAATGATTCTTTATATATCACTACAAAGGTACTTCTTGACTTTCTTTTTTTTCTTTTTATTGAAATATAATAGACATACAATATTATGTAAGTTTCAGGTATATAAGCTAGTGTTTCAACATTTCTATAGGTTACTAGGTGATCACCATGATAAATCTAGCTACTATCTGTCATCATGGTCTTTAAAATATTGTTACCTGTATTCTCTGTGCTGTACATTACCCCCCATGACTTAATTATTTTATGACTAGAAGTTTGTACCTTTTAATTCCCTTTCTATTCTCTATTCTTTTTATATTCGATAAATTTCCAATTTTTAACGAATTCATTGAGGTACACTTTACTTACGAAGTTCACTAATTATAAGAGTACACCAATGACTTTTAGTGTATATACTGACTTATTTAACCACCATAATCTAGTTTTAGATTTTAATCATCCCAATAAGATCCCTCATTCTAATTTATGGCAAATCCTCATTCCCACTCCCAGGCCCTAAGCAACCACTGATTTACTTTCTGTTCCTGTATATTTACCTTTCCTGGACATTTAGTATGAATGGTGTCAGACACTGTGTGTTCTTTTGTGTCTGGTGTCTTGTACACAACATGCTTTTGAGGTCTGTCCATGTTGTGGCATGTATCAGTATGTCATTCTTTTTTATTTTCGATGAATACTCCCAAGGGCTAGCTTGAATAAAATACTGAAAGCATGTAATAGTCATATTTTCTTCTTCCAAAGAGTGTAATTTTTAGATTCCTGTTTCTCACACCTTTGTACCAAAGACAGAGGTCGGGGAGCAAAAGCATATTGTGTGGAAGAAGCCAGACAGAGAAGAACATACAGTGTATGACACCATTTATACTAAATGTTCAGGAAAGTCCATTTCACCCGGACCCCTTACCCCTTTCCAAGAGAATGTCCTAAAATGGCAGCAGCATTTCCTTTATGTGCAGGAGGGGATTGGGCTCAAGCCTTAGTCAGGGATAGGAAATAACTGAAGATGTGCTCAACATGGTACTGAAGGGTTAAAATCGGTAGAGGCTGAAGCTCAATGATCAGAGCTTCCTGTTCTCTGTTGGGCAGGTCCTCCTCTGCAGATAAAGAGATCTGTATCCTATGAAACAGGTGAAGAGATCATTACTTTTTTGAAATTGGAAGTGGGGGGTTGTACTGCGTTGCTCTTGAAGTCCTACCATGTTCATCCTTCTGCATTTATCTCTCTTTGTTTAAAATCCATAGCAGCTCTCCATTGCATGTTGGATAGAGTCCCACACCCTTTATATGGTTTACAAGATCCCCCACGAACTAGCATGCATCTCACTCTCCAGACTCATTACTTTGTCTCTCTCCACTTCATTCTCTCTGTTCTTGCTCTTTGGGGCTTCTTCCCATTTCTGAACCTCCCCTTTCTTGATGCTCCTTGCACTTGTAATTTAATTATTTGTTAAAAAACTGCAACCTGGTATCAGTTGTGATATTACACTAGAGTTTTGCAAAATGTTACTATTGGGAGAAACTGGGTGGAGTGTACACAGGATCTCTGCATTTTTATTATTATTATTTTTTTACAACTGCATGCATATCGACAGTTTTCTCAATAAAAATTTCCATTTAGATCAAATAAGAAAGACCCTGAAACCCTCACCAGGTAAACACTGTTCAAAGCTGCATCTCTCTTGCTCATTATTATATCCTTACTGTTTGGCCCAGGACCTTGGAAAAGTTGTCATTCAATTAATATTTGCAGAATGAAATACATTCGTAAATACTGGTACCCACATGCACAAGGCTAACTGGTGCCAGAGATAATTCATCTAAAACCTTATTCCTAAGAATTTCATCTCTGGCTACACATTTTTCTAGGCATAGATTTCTGATTTTTAAAAACCATTCATGTATTCATTCACAGATCCTACCAGGTTCTCTGATAGGTCTGAGAGATCATGGCAAGCATGATAGAAAGGTCCCAGCTATGTGGATTTATAGAGTCTCATTGGGAAGCCCTATCAATCCCATTATACGCTGGTAAGACTACAGTACAAAGTAAAGTGAGTGCAGAGAGGGAAGGGGGCTGGAGTCAATGAAAGCAAATATCGAAAGAGGTGACCTAGACTGAGAGGTGAGGAAAAGCTTGCCGGGGAGCCACGCACATTCTCTTAGATGTGGATATTGACTTTTGTGGGGTTTTGCTTTGTTTTGTTTTTATTATGTTTAGTTACCCAGCATATAATACATCCTAAGTGTCTGATGTAGTGTTCAGCGATTCATTAATTGCATATAACACCCAGCGCTCATCACAACATGTGTCTTCCTTAATACCCATCACCCGATTACCCCATCCCCCCACCCCCTCCCTTCTGAAACCCTCAGTTTGTTTCCCAGAGTCCAGAGTCTCTCATGGTTTGTCTCCCTCTCTGATTTCTTCCCATTCAGCATTCTCTCCCTTCCCCTGTGGTCCTCCATGCTATTCCTTATGTTCCGCATATGAGTGAAACCATATGATAATTGTCTCTCTCTACTTGACTTATTTCACTTAGCATAATTCCCTCCAGTTCCATCCATGGTGATGCAAATGGTGGGTATTCATCCTTTCCGATGGCTGAATATATATGAACCACATTGGATATTGACTTTTGACTTCACTTTCAAGGCAGAGGGAACTTGGCATGTGCAAGGGCCTTTGTGGCAGGAGAAGGAAACAAAGTATATCCAAGAAATGGAAAGTCACTAGGGTTGCCACCCAAATGTGAAAAGGAGGTAGCTGTCAGAGCACAGCAGGGCTGCATGTAGCCTGCTAATTAAGAGTTTTGGTTTTACACTGAGGAATATAAAACAATGACTGCTTAAAAATAAAGGTGATGGGATGAGCTAGATGGGTGATGGGCATTAAGGAGGACACTTGCAATGAGCACTGGGGGTTGTATGTAAGTCATGAATCACTGAATTCCACTCCAGAAACTAATATTGCACTGTATGTTTCCAACCTAAAATTTAAATTAAAAAATAAATTAAATTTAAAAAATAAAAATAAAATAAAATTTAGAAAAAATAACAAAGGTGATGAGGAATGTTTGGCATGGTTCATTGTACATCCTGAGGAGTTCACTATGGCTTCTGTGGAGAGAATGGAGAGGGTGGGAAAGTAAAAGTGAGTACAGGGCACATATCTCTGGGCAGATGCTGAGGTCCAGGTGAGAGATGATCACGGGGGAGGTGGAGCCACAGTTCCCGAACAGGGAGTCTGGTTTATGTTCAGACTGGCATAGAAATGAGCGTGGTCTCAGAGCCGTGCTGGTGGGAGATATGTTCTTGGCATAGCTCTTCTCAGAGGGGGACTCTGTCCGTGTCTTATCTTGTCCCAGTGCGCCTCCTGGATCTGCCACAGGAACATTACATGCTACAGATTGGGAAAGCACAGTTTTGGGAATCAAGCAAACCTAAATTCAAATTATATGTCCACCTCTGACTAGCTTTGTGGCACGGGCCACAGTGCAGAAATTCTCTGCGCCTCTGGATTCTTGGGGATAACTAGATCTAAGTCATAACTTTACTGCAATAATCAATTGAGATAAAGTAAACATGTACACAGCACAGTGTCTGACATCTCATAGTTACCATATGTTAGTGTGAATTTTGAAATGGTCAAAATAGCGAGCTGCAAATCAGGTGTAGGCTGTGACTCTCATTTTGCCTGTATTCTTCCCAAGATCTTTTGGTATCAGAGTATTACTTAGAAAAAGTCTTCAAGATGAATAAATATTTATTAATGCTACTGAACAGAATTCAAAAACTAAGTATGCAGTTTCCAGCAGAGAAACAATGAATTTAAAACTGCCCATTTAATCCTCATTAATAGGCTCGTAATAGATATTTTAGGAAGAGAAAACGTGGAGGAAAGTCTTACTCTGGGTATATCCATCATAACAATTAGATCTGAGGATTCAGTTCGTGTCTCTAATTATAAATGAATAGCACACATTAAGCAAGGAGGACTGTGGAGTTCGCACTTTCTTAATTATGGGTTCGTGGGGGTGCTGGATTGACCCTGCTCGTTCCGTTTTCATGACTATGTGTTGACCTTCTCCCGTAACCCCAGCATAGGTAAGTTTTCTTCCTAGTCATGTACTTTGTGACAAGTTAGCAACAATTCCAACTTCATGCTCCATTTACTCTGCCCACTGAGGCAATTTGCTGTCCATACACTTTGTTATTTCCTCTGCTTTGTGGCTCCAAACCTGTAAGGTATTTCATGATGGGAACTACGCTTTGAATGCCAACACTTCAATTGCTCTGCTGGCTGAATGCTATGTGTGCCACCCGAGGGGGAGGATTTTAATATATAGGTCATCCTCTTACATTAAGTAGTTGGTCAAGACCATGGGCTGAGTTGTTTAAAAATGTTACCTCGTTGGACTTCCTAGGCTTTTTGGCATTTTACTATCATGACGCTCAAGGATTTCCCTAATCTGGCCTCTGCTCATCTCCTACCCCTGCCTTGATGTTGGCGATTGGAAGATGTTTAAATGTGGAACATGTCCTAGATTCACTATGCCATTGTGTACTTATATTCCCTTTGCACAGGTCGTTCTTTCTGATTGTAAGGCTCAGCCCCCTCCCTATTCTCTTTTCTGGCCTGAACAGCTGCTCAACTTCCAACGTGCCATTTGGGTATTGCTTCTGCCAGGTGGCCTTCATAGTATTTTCCTTTGACCTCTTCACTGTCACTGAAATAAGTTCTGTTTACATGCCCAAGGTTCCCTGGGCGTCACTCCATCCTGGAAGCACTCCGTTGCATGGAGGCTATCCACTGATAGATACATTTCTCCCTCCAGACAGTAAATTCCTGAGTCCATGTCTAATGCACACCTGCTTCTCCAGCATCTCTGTGCTGGAAGCACAGGCCAGTTATGAAATGCTTGCTGAAATGATTGATGTGTTTGAAGAAAGCAAAGAAGGAAAGCAAAGAAAACAACGTCACTTACGATTTTTTGAGCGTTCACCCTGTTGCAGGTGCTGTGTTGGGTGCTGAGAAGTCTTAGCATAAGCATAAGCCTTGCTTCTGGGTGTTGAAGATTGAAAGGGAAAAGAGATGTAAAAACTGACCATCACAGTTCTATGATGAAGGCAAACACAGGCTGCCAGGTGGGCCTAGAGAAAGTTATCTAAATGAGGTTGTTACAGAACCAGGGGAGGTACCCTGGGGGCAAAATAGAAGCTTTGAGTTGTTATTGTTATTATTATTAATTATACTTAAATAACATTCAATAATTATTACTCTTGACTGAGTTACTGAGTGCTTACCATGCACCAGGTTCATTACCTGCATTATCTTATCTCTCACAGCAGTCTCAGGAAGTGAGCACTGCTTTGCTATTTTATGGCTTGGGGAAGGGGGGATACTGAGGCACAGGCAGGTTATTATGAACCTGTCACCAGGTCACACATCTGAAAAGAGATACACATGCATTAGAACATGAGCCTTCCTAAGGCCAAAAGTATTTCTACTCTCACTGTTCTGCTACAAGGATGTCCCTCCCTGTAATTGAAGACATTGATCAGAGAAAGAAGGGAGAGAAACATACACGGAAAGTGAAGAATTACCGTGCAGGTGAAGGGACATTTGGGGGAGCTGTAAGCAGCTCAGTGTTGCTCAAGAGTGCAGACCCCATAGGAAGTGAAAGAAAAAGAAAGAAAGAAAGAAAGAAAGAAAGAAAGAAAGAAAGAAAGATCAAATGCTTTCCCAATTCCAAGCCTGCCCAACCTCATTCCCCAAGGGGCAGCCCTTAGTTTCCCAAGGGTAGCAAAATGTAGTGGACAGCACTGAAGAAAATAACTACTGGTTTTCTTATTTAGAAAGTGCTACGCTGTTCAGATGTATTGGAAAATGACAAAGCACCTGGCCCCTTCATCTTCCTCCTTCACTGAGGCTAAAAGGAGAGAATAAATAACAGCTGGAAGAAAAGATCAATGAAGGCCTTGCCAGCAATAACAGGTAGAAAGTACCTGGCGAAGGGAAACTATAAATGCTATAGAACCTCATTCTTCACGTTTGAAGTGAAGGTCTCCTCTGACCCAAGCATTAAAGATCAACCGCGGCTCTTCCCCTGAGCACAGGTGTTTGCTTTACTTATCTCAGTGCCCTGCTGGCCAGGGTGGCATTGAAAACCTTTCTGCAAACACAGTGGAGACTTTCCCTGATGGCTAATCCATAAACTTCATAAAAGTTACATTTATCTATCAAGACTCATGCCATTGATATTATACACAGTAGGGCATTCACTCTCTCCGTCTTCCCTTAGTAATAACATCAAATATAACAAGTTGGTGGGGACCAAGGTACTCAGGACACCCATCCAATCATTTTCCTGCCTTTCTCTGGTGATAGATGGAAGTGATTGTGTTTTTCATTCTGAGCTGCTGGGTTCCTTTAGATTGTGCTGTAGGATGACAGGGCTCTTGCCAGAGCATGATGGAGTGAGGCGGTTTCCAGCTGGGTCCAGGAGCCCTTTAGGAACGGACTGGATCCCTTTGGGGTCCATCCTGGAGAAGGAGCAGAGTACATGGGGGACAGGGCACCAGAGAAGTCCCTGGATTTCATTTGTAATACCACAAAGGCTTTTATATGGAGAATTATCTCTTTAAATAAAAGACCTAAACATCTAACATATCATGGAGACACGTGTAGCCTTGGAGACTGGGAACCTCTGTCAAAATGTGCACGTTAGATTGAAGTTGCTTCTCTTCCTCGAGTTCATTAGTCTTGTCTCTAACATGGGCCTAAAGACACTTGTTCTCCACCGCACAGGGGTCCTGGGAGCCTCAGGTGAGATCTTAGAAATAAAAGCACTGTGTTAACTGTAGAGTGCTGGGCAGCTAACAGTAAAACCAGCTGCCATGTTGCAGTACTTCTGTTTCTTTGATCTACCTTACTGGATGAGATGGGTATTAGTAAACACAGTTTACTTCATATTGTCTTTTTTTAAAATCTGTGAGTTATCACAGATTGTGTGTTGGGGGGTTGCAGGGAGCTGCTAGAAAGTTGATTGTTCTGGAGAAAGACAATTGTCATGTTGTAAGGACTCTCAAACAGCCTGTGGAATGACACACATAGGGAGAAACTGAGGCTGCCTGCCAACACCCAACACGGGCTTGTCATCCAGGGGAGTGAACTGCCTTGAAAACAAATCCTCCGGACCTACACAAGCACTCAGGGGACTGAGGCTCCAGCCAGCATCCTGCCTACAACCTCATGTGGGACCCTGAGCCAGACGTACTCTTTAAACCACTTCCAAATTCCCAACCTACAAAAACTATGAGCAGATACATGATTATTTTGTTTTAAGCCTCTGTGTTTTGAGATAATTTGTTAGGTAGCAATGGGTAACTAATATAATTGACTAATTAACGTCCAAAAAAATATAGACTTAGGGATGACCAGAGATGTAGGCAAACATCTGTGAAAAACACGAAATAGCCTTCCAAACGTGTCCCTGTCACCAATTTTTTTTAAGATTTTATTTATTTGAGAGAGAGAGTGAGTGAGAGAGGAGAGAGCACAAGCCAGAGGAGGGGCAGAGGGAGAGGGAAGAGCAGGGAGACTGATGTGGGGCTCGATCCCAGCATCCTGGGATCATGATCTGAGCTAAAGGCAGATGCTTTCACCAGCTGAGCCACCCAGGCACCCCTGTCACCAATTTTCGTAAGCCCCTGGACACATGTGGGTCTGAGAGAGGACGTTCCACACTGGACAAGATTTTGGGATATATAGTAAAAAGCCTTGGTTCAATCCCTGTTTTACTTCTTGCTAGCTTTGCCCTGAGCAAGTTTATTAACTTTGGTGGTACTGAATCTTCATTTTTATAAAATGAGAAAAATCAGGTCCTCACACACACCCCATAAGTTAGATACTATGAGAGGATAAAAATAAAAGACTCTACGTAACGCAAGTGTATGATAAATATTCACCATTATTTGTGTTTTCCTTTTAGACTCTTGAGTCTTCTATGTGAACATGGTTCTCAGTTTCCACATCTATAAAATAGGGGTCATAACACCTACTTCTCTGTGTTGTTATGGGGTTTGCTTTCCAGAGTCATCACGGTGAGGAAATAGCAATCTGCCATCTTTGCCGTGCTGGGGAAGGCTATGCCTTGTGGCCCCAGATCAGCAAAGATGGACGGGTGGTTATCTGGGATTTTTGCATGGTGAAAAGCCCAAGTCATCTATCTTAGTTGACAGTTCTCACTAAAACTTTAGAAGGAAGAATCCTCACCAAAACTTTATAAAGTACATGATATCATATCTGTTTTATAGGAGTGTGAGGCTCTTTAAACAATTAATGGAAGATCACACAGCTAGGAAGCAGTGGAACCAAGATTCAAATCTGCCCTATGTATTTCACACCACACAGCCTGTCACACTGACTAAATATGACAGAATTAGCCTAATCACTGTTTTTACAATCTCAGACATTTAAAAGCAATATTGCGGTTATTTTTCCTAATAATCCTAAAAACCCATGGTCAAATGAAAGAAAATGTCCTTATCTCACAATCTGTGTTTTGATTTGCTTTATTTTTCACCTTAAGAAAAAAAAAATTTTTTTTTTTTTGACATAAGCTCTATGCCTAGTGTGGGGCTTGAACTCACAACCCCAAGATCTCAAGTCACATGCTCTACTGACTGAGCCAGCCAGGTGCTTCAAAAACAGTTCTTCTTTTTTTTTTTTTCTTTTTTTTTTTTTTTTAAAAAAAAAAAAAAAAAAAAAAAAAAAAAAGAAAGA
>NC_048229.1:57264950-57483335 GCF_002007445.2 Ailuropoda melanoleuca
AATAAACATTATTTGGTGAGTCTACAAAGCACCTAGCAAAAGCAGAACTCCTGAAGTAACTTACATTCTAATTGAGTAGGCAAATTGACCTCTAGTGAACATAGAAATGCAGGGTATTAATAATGTAGGCTCTGTGTCAGAATCCTTCCACCTCAACTCACCAGTGTGTGTGACTTGTAGGACTTTGATCAAGTTATTTAAATTTGAAAGTTACCAATAGTGCCGACCCATACAGTTGTTGAGCAAATTAAATTCTGTAATCTGTGCCAAAAGCTTAGAAATGAATATGAAATAGCTAGTAATAGGTAACATTTACGAAGTCTTCCTAAGGAATATGATAGTGGTGTACTGAGTCATTATCGTCTCTTTCTGTTGGAGAAGTTTTAGAAACAACTGAGGAACTCATCGTGAGTAATAAAACTAAGGACTGAAACTGGAGCAGCAAAGCAGTGGGTTCATTACAATAACAGCATGGCTTTCCTGAAACTCTAGGCAGGGAGCCCTAAATTGTGCTCAGTGCTAACTGCGTATATTACTGGAATTACATTACAATTAGGTTGCCACTGTAGCTAATGTCTCCGGTCACTGTGCTGGGTACTGAGTCAATTCCAGCTCTTGACTGATTTCCAAGGTGGCCTACACTGGCTCAGTGGAATGGGGAAAGCACACCTTTGGGAATTAGAAAGCATGTGTTACTGCTAGAAATTAAACCGCTGGTTGATTGCAACATTTGTTTTTTTAAAAGAAGATTCCTTAACTGGGTTTTACCCAAGACTGCCTTTCAAGAAAATGTTGATTCAATTAGGAGGCGAAAAGCCGTATTTACACTCTTCGTTTCATTGTGAGTAAATACAAACCACCCATTTACAGAGGAAGAAGGTAGGGGATATAGGGCTGTAAAAAGGGTATCTACAGTAGGACCAAGTTCTACCCTATTGAAAAAAAGTATAGTATTGAAATACAATCTGAGTTAGCTCCCACTGCCCTGCCCCCCAGGGCTTGATTGCAGGGCAATCTGCTTAACATTTCTGTTCTAAAGTGATTTTCCCCAATGCCTATCGGTTAGATGAAAAGCAAAACGTTTGAGCCAAGTTTTGCCTTGATTTGCTCTCAACCTAACTTTCAAGGTTTCCCTCTTCATACATCAGTTCATACACCCCAGCCTTCAACCAAGCTAACCAACTTGCCAGAATGTTCTAAGCTTCTTGCTGCTTTGCCTTTTGTGTTTGCTGTTCCATCGGCCTCCAAGGTCCGCCATTAGCCCCACCTCCATCCCAAATCTAGAGTTGCATCTATCAGCAAAAATGCCAGTTGTCTTCCTTCCCCTTTCCCGGGACCTCCTCTCTGCCAGAACTTTTGATGATGGAGTTCCTTAGGGCTCAATTTTAGCGCTTCAAATTCCATACTCCCTGCCTAGATAATTGCATTCATTCTCTCAGTTAAATTGCCATCTCTATACTGTTGACTCAAAAATGTATGTATCCAGCCCAGACATTTCTTCTGGCTCTAGAGTCTTACATCCAACTACTGGTTTGGTATGATCATTTGAATGTCTCCCAGCCACTCAAAAACTTGGAGTATCACAAGTAGAACTCCTGGTGCATCTCACACCCCAGATATAAACATCCACTGGTGGTCTCTAAGTCAGTGAAAAAGCTCTTTCACCGACCTAGGAGCTCGTGCTAAAAATGTGAGAGATGCTTTTTGTGTGTTTGTTTTTATTATGTCTCTTTGTCCCTCACCCTCATGCTGGATGTGATTCTTATTGAGAGCAACCAGTGTATTTCTCCACCTGAGCCTTATCCTTCTATTTCCATCAACAGCCCTCTGACCCAAGTCACTATATCTTGTTTTAAACATATAAATGTACTAATTATCTCCTTTGAAATTTGTCTCCATTTAATCTATTCTCCACAGATTGGGAGGGATGTTTGTAAGTGCATTTCTGATCACGTCAGCCTCAGGAATACAACTTTTCAATGCCTTCATATTGCCCTTAGGGTGTGGTCTAAAATTCAAGGCAGGTCTACAAAGTTCTACATAATCAACCCCCTGCCAACTTGTCTACAACTCCTGATACTCTTCCTTTACACTTTTATGCTGAATTCCTGGAACATAATACTCTCCCCAGCTTCCAATCCTTCTTATGTTTGTCCCTTTGCTTGGGATGTTTTGTTTTGTTTTGTTTTGTTTCTGCTCTGTGTTTAGTGTCTGAGTTCATCTTAAATATTACTTCTTCAGAGAAGCCTTCTCTAAACCCTAGACCAGGTTGGAACCCCTTATTTTCATTCCCAGAGCATCCTGTGCTGCTTCTAAGAAGGACCAACTTTTATAACCAGATTCTGTTCATAATTGTATTAAAATCTATCTTGCCCACTAAGTTATAGAGTCTGTGAGACCCAGAGCTTTGCCTAATTGGTCGACCATTCAGTCCTCCACACCTAGCACAATCATTGGCCAATCAGCACATAAAATACATCTTTGTCCATTTTTATTGGCTAAATTGTGTCCCCCTAAGACTTGGGACAGTTGACAGTCTAACCTGTGACCTTATTTGAAAATAGGGTGTTTGCAGATGTAATTAAGACAAGGTCATATTGGAGTAGGGTGGGGCCTTAATCCAATATGACTCCTGTTCTTAAAAGAAGACCATGGAAGAGAGGAGGGAGGCAAAGATTGAAGTATTACAGCTACAAGCCAAGGAAAGCCAAGGGTTGCCGGCCACCGCAGAAGCTAGGAAGAAAACCAAGGAGGATTTTGCTCAGAGTCTAAGACGGAGCATTGCACTGCTGACTCTTTAATTTTGGACTTCCAGATTCTAGAACCTTGAGAGACCACTGTTGTTTTAAGCCACTCAATTTCTGGTACTTTGTTATGGCAGCCTCAGGAAATGAATACACTGCTTATGTCCACGCATCCATGCATTTACTTAACATACAATTCATTATTCATCTCTGGGTCCTTAGTGTCTGGCACTGCTTAGAACAGAATATGTACTTAATAATAAAATGCTGATTNCTGGGTCCTTAGTGTCTGGCACTGCTTAGAACAGAATATGTACTTAATAATAAAATGCTGATAGAGTAATTATGTATAGACACAGTCAGAATCTATCCATCTGCTTACCTGTGGATAAACAAGTAGTTAAGAGCCAAAAGTTAAATTCACACTTCCAGTATGACCCCCAAATCTCACTCCTAGGTCTTTATCCAAGAAAGCATACATTTATATATAGAAATATTTATAACAGCATTATTCCTAAGAGCCAATAACTGGAATCAACCAAAATGTCCTTCAGTATATGAATTCACAAACCATGGACTTTCCATGCAGTGATCTCTACTCAACAATAAAGAGGAATGGACTATTGATACACAAATAACAGATGAATCTCAGATGCATTCTGCTAAGTGAGAGAAGCCAGACTCACAAGGTTATATGGACTGTATGAATTCATTTATGCAATGTTTCAGAAAAGGCAAAACTAGAAGGACAGAGGTGATTAAGTGTTTCCAGACTTTGGGGTGATGAGAGCATTTGAATACAAAACTTTAGCATGATGGAATTCTTTGAGGTGTAGCAACTGTTCTGTATCCTGATTTTGATGGTGGTTGTATGAATCTAAGTGTGTGTTAAAACTCATAGAACGGTATACTAATTTAAAAGTTACAAAAGGGAAAAATATCAGGGCAATAACAAGGAAGAACATCAAATTAAATATATATGAATTAAATATTTTTTTAAAAAAGATAAAAGAGGCGGTGTTTATGATGAAGTGGCTATTTGTCTTGAGAAAATGCCCTCAGTCTATTAGATGAATGTCTGTAGTTTTCGAAGACATCACTAAGAACCACATACATCTAAGTTGAAAGCCTGGTGTAGGCAAATCATTTCTGTATCACTCCTCATGTATCAGAGTATCATATATACTTAACTAAGGAGATCATTTTGCTGGGATTTGTGAAAGTATTTAAGGCCTTTTTAGTTCCTCATCACTAATCCAAAAATGGCCCTAAGCAGTAGCAGCTGGAAGCCATTTTTCTATAATAGTTACTTCCCACCCTGTGGCCTCAGTAAGGTGCATGGATGGTTCCAGTACAATTCCTAATGGACGGGTGTCTGCATATCACAGATTGTGCTAACTGTCACACTACCATCAGATTTAGTGGATCCCTAAGAGAGAATGAGCCTCAGAGGCTAAAGCACCCTATAGGACCGTCTTGAATTTAACAACTTAAAATACATGGTTTTTTCATCATCCCTGGGTATTTGTAGACCTTGAGTCACTAGTGAGTAACTTTGCTGTGGTTTGTGGAGGGGTGGAGACGTTCGTGCTTTTTCCAGTATGCCTCCTGTTCTGCCAGTAAATGGACTTCGAGGCCATTGAGCCAACACCTGTCATACAGCAAACAGGGAGATAGCAATGTTGGCAGCTTCACTTTTTTAATGACCGTAATAAATGGGGTGTTTCAGGTCTCAGTTTGTCTGTTAGATCACCTGATACTGTTGATCTCTCCTTTAACTGTGTGATGCTAGCATATCCCCTCCCTTACTCTGAAGTGACACTGGCATTTTCTTAACTTAAACATGGTCCGTCTTCTCCATCACCTCTTCATTTGATATAGTGTGATAGGTGCAATGGACTCTTTCCCACAAGCACTAAGGAAGGCAGACTGTATTTCAAGAAGATTTCTAGGGTGGCATTATCTTATTTTGGTCACTATGACCGATTTAGTCATCAGCTTGGCAGGAAATGGAATTCAATACTGTCAGTGTCCCCAGATGGATAGAATTCAGGAGGCTAACTCTAACGAACAACTTAAAAGATGACAGCACAATCCAAAAAAATACACATAAAAAGCTTGTAAATATTCAATTAAAATCAACTTATTCTGTTGATTAGAATCCTGCTTTCTGTAGCATTTTCACTATTGCCCTTCTCAGTGGTTAAAATGTATGTGGAAAAGCCCATAGTCTTCTGTAGTGTAAATGTAACATCCATGCCTCTAATTCAAAGCCACTTATCATGATCACTCTTTGAGAACATGAGGGGTAGTACTGAACACAAATGTCTTTAAATGTTTGAGTTGTATTGCTTATTTACCATAAAAAAGGCAGTTCTGTGCTATGGTGCATGCACATTTTTAGTTTGAATTACTACACTGTCTTCTGATAAGTCTTTCCTTTCTGACTACAGAAAAAGATCAAACCCTTATGAGTAAATATCAGAGTAATCTCCTGACAAGGGTATATATTCCCAATGCCAGCAACCCGGGGGAAGGTAAGTACTCAGGCACAAAAAAAGAGTGTAGGAGGTTGGGAGAAGCTCCATGCTAAGCCTGAACATGAGCGTGCTTATTATTCCTTTCTTGACCTTTAAAAACTTGGCCTCGACTTTGTAGCAATAGAGACATAGAAGATACTGTAGAGCACATGAAGCAAAACCTAAGTCCGTTGAATCTAATAAACCAGAAAACCCAGTTAAATATTTCTTTGCTAATCCCAATTAACATCCTTTATTCATTTATTAGACTATTTAGCAAGGTCTTATTGAATATTCTGTCCTAATCTCAACTGTGCAACAAAACGAACAAAGGAAAACCTGCAGGCCACATCTGGGCAGATGATCAAATGTGGCACAGTCTCCCTGGGGTCATCATAGTTATGGAGACATTTCCAACGGGAGGTGAATTTGTGGGAAGGATTTCTTGGTATAAGATTGCAAAATTTTAAGGTCTGGGCATGAGTTCTTAAGCATGATGGCAGAATTCCTTCCATATCCTGACCTATCCGTCTTAGCAGTTCAGTGCTTTGGTGGTCTTAGGGTTGACTGATGGCCTCAGGATGACACTCTGCTCCTTGGATTTTCCCCATTCGTGTTTCATCAAGAGGTCCTCCTCTTTTGTTCACATTTGTCTTTCTCTAGACAAATTTAATGCAATCGTTTAGACGTATCGTTACTAGGTTTCAACTGTACTTTAATTCTGCCTCCCTGAGATTCCACGTTTTTACCTTGATTGGAACTGTGGTGATTTCACAGCTAACTTACACCTTTCTAGGCAGACTGGATTTACTTCTACTAATGGCTTGTATCATCCATTTTTTTGTCCATTTGGTCAGTTTAATTCTCAAAATAGAATCTGTTCCTTTGATTTGAATAATTAATGACGATGTTCTATCTCTGGACGATGTGGTCTTTCTCGGTGCTATGTATTCTTACTGTTATATTTGGGACTTTACATATCAATTCTAATTATATTTAACATAAGGAAATCATTCTGGGGACATATTTGTTTTGTTTTGCTTGATCACTCTTAGAGGCCCTTGGTATTTTCAGAATAAATATACCCTTTACAGGAAATATAAAGGAGATGAGACAAATTGATTTGAAGATAAAATGTAGAGGTTGACTCAACCAATGCTGCATAAGAAAAAAGATACACAATTTTTTCTATTGTTATTTTTAAGTGTCCAAATGTAACATTCTTTTGAATTTAAACTTTTTTTGTTCTTATAGCTAAAACAAAAGCAAAGCTAATATTATTTTGGTTGAATATGGCACCCCTGGAAGAGGGGCACCTGGGGGGCTTAGTGGGTTAAGCATCTGTCTTCAGCTCAGGTTGTGATCCCAGGTCCTGGGATTGAGCCCCTGCTTTGGACTCCCTGCTCAGCGGGGAGTCTGCTTCTTCCTCTCCCTCTGCTCCTCCCTTGTGCCATGCTCTCTCTTTCTCTCTCTCTCAAATAAATAAATAAAATCTTAAAAAAGAAAAAACACAGCCCTTCCAATGAAAACACATAGAAAATAAGTCCCCATGGGAGGAAAAGAATTCCTTTTCTTCCAGGTAGTTACGCCTGCCAGGGTACAAGTCCTTGCCCAAGCATCTAGAGACCCCTTCTTAAATATGAACAGATAGTCTCTGTAATATGAATAAGGAAAGTTTCCTAATGAAAAATAGAGACCAAATACATAAAAGAACACCAACAAAAATGGATTCAGAGAGAACAGACATAATGGAGCAGAGAAAATGTTAGAAAATCTAGCAATTAATATCTTCAGAGAGTTAAGTTATCACGGGCATGACTTAGGAAGAAAATTCTCTCTAAAAGGATAATCAAAAAACAACAATAAAAAAGAGCTCTTGCAAATAAAAAAATAAAATAGCAGAAATATTAAGGAAAAAAAAGAATGTTGGATGTTAGAACTGAGGTAATATGTCAACAAATAAAGCACAAGAGAGATGAATAATCCGAAGGAAAACCATGGGTAAACTAGAAAACTATTCCAAAAGATTTAATATCCAACTGATAAAATTCCACAGTCCATTGTTTTCTATCTTTCCAGAATTCCTATTAAAATACCAAGTACAAGGAAATATCTCTGAATTTAGGACATGTTTCCATATTAAAAGGACTCGCTATGAACCAGCACAATGAATGATAAAATAGTCCTGCAATAAGGTGTACCATCATGAAATTTTAAACACCTGACGTAAAGAAGAGCTTTAAGAACTCAGAAAGCATTGTGATACAGAAGGACATTGGATTTTTCAGAGAAAATCTGAAAGCCAAACAATCATGGAGCAAAAATGTTGAACAGAGATATTGATATTCAAATTAGACTTTTTTTGCTCAAACTGAATCCGGTAGAAAGAAGAAATGAAGATACTTTTTTTTTTTTTTTTTGAAATGACAATACTCTTAGATGCGCAAAGTCTCTAAACAGAATTGTCTCTCAGATACCATTTCTCGGGAAAATCCTAGAAATTTCTTCAAACAAGAAAGTAAAGCAACAAGCAGGAAGACAATGACCCAGGTGTGGAACATGCAACACATAAGAGAAATAAAGGGAGCACCTGAGAAGAGGGACAGGATATTTCCATGATGACAGTTAAATAGAAGAAGGAAGCCTATGTGTAGGCAGAGAACAGGGGCTTCAAGAAGGATGGGTCAGGGTTGGCAGTCAGGTGGGAATGGATAGGAGAGGGAGTAAGTAAGTCACATATCTGCTGGAGTTTGAGATGAATGAGAGGTGGAGATGAAATTACAAATTTTTAAAAAAACACGACCATTTGTTCATTCTGAGCAAAGCAGTATACTATGATTACTTTATTACTACACTATGGATATTGCTTTGTGAAAAGTAACTGTAACTGCTCATGATTTAACTCATAGTTGTAATATAATGGTAAAGAGGGTTTTGTGTGAGAAAATTAAATGTGCACATCTCATATCGGGAAATTAATGTCTAACGTTGATGAGACAAGAAATAGCACTGTAAATACTTCTAAAAATACATATAAAGAGATAACTACCAGAAGTAAAAGTTAAAACAATTTCAAGAACCAGTTGCATTCATAAGCAGAATGGAGGCTTTGTCTAAAAAACTGTATTTCACTCTACTATTTTGTCTTCATAAATTATGTATATTTTCTATACTACTTTTTATATATAAATTATTTTTGTAATATTGGACTAGTTATAAAACTGATAAAATATGGATATGTATTAAACATTTAATTATCAAATACAATATATTGTGTAACTTTACAGATACTATCATTTATCATGTCACTCTTTCTGAAAAGAACCAGTTCCATAATGTATTACTAAATAAAAGGTTAATATTAAAACTCAGCTTCAAGTTTCAAGACCTTTTATCTGCACGTATTTCCCTAAGTACATCTTCCTGTCAGTGGGTCCAAGCTGTGTAGTTTCTTCCCTGTTCATTTAAAGATGTCAAATTTGCTCCTCGCTTGGAATTAATAGACGTTCCCATTTTTTGCATTTACTTTTTGAAAACGAGCCAGTCAATGCAATGTCATAAAACAGGTTTGTCATAAAGTGTCTTTGATGAACAAGAACAATTCCGCGGTGCAAAAAGTCTTTCAAAAGCAGAGTCACCCCAAAGCACAGGAATATAGAACTTGAATTTTATGGTCCATATCAATATTTTACTGTGGTTACAAATCTAACACAGATGCCAAGATATTTTATGTTGCCAAATGGTTCTTTTATTTTGCAGCACATGTTGTGTGTTCTATTTAGTAGTGAACACATCTGTTAGAACGTTTTTCTTTCCTCTCTCCCTGCATTTTTTGTTTGTTTGTTTGCAATTCTACCTCCTCGAAAGATACAAACTCATACATCAGCCCAATGCATGTTTTATGACTTATAAACATTGTTAAACGATGCCATTCTAAACAGTTGTGGGTTAGGAAATCACTGCTTTGGGAAAGGTATTTTTAGTGGCAAAAGTACTTTTCATTAATCTCTATTCTCCAGGTTTAGAATCCAAGCAGAGCATGGAAACTCTGAAGGCAGCTGGGTTTGAGATTCTCTTGGGGGTAGGCAAGGAGTGCAAGGGCAGAAATAAACAGTTGTTTCGTGGGAAGCCATTCAGCTGGTTTTTTACTTGCCCTTCTTTCCTTCAAGTTGGGATCATCTGCCAACTTGGCAGAAGTTTGCTTAAAAGGCAGGGGAGGGGGTGTGATTGCTTTTTGCGCCAATGAAAACTAGGAGGTGTGTTGTTTTCAAGAGTTTCTGCCAGTCCTCCTCCTCCAGCTGCACCAGCCCATCTTCCCTACTGAGTTGAATCAACATTTTCAGAAGCAGCCCCTCTGGAGTGATCAATGAGAGGTGTTGCTTGAAGAGGAACTGAATGATTTAGCACAGTGGGAAGGCAGCCACAGATCCACAACCAACAGCAGGAGGGAGCGGACAGACTGACAGTAGCTTCCACAGTCTCTACGTAAACGTGAAAAATGGCGCATAATGTGCAGGAGTGGAATAGTGCAAGGAAATTTGCGGAACCTGTCGGGCTCAGATAAGCTTTCCCTTCGCCACAGTTAATTTCGATGTGTTTGCATTCTGGATTTCGGGTAGATGAGCATGTGATAACTACAATGGAGATGAGGAGCAGAAATCCCTTAAGACAAGGGGAAAAAATTTGAAATTTCAGAAAAGAGGCAGGTGTGTGGTGTGTGAGGGGGGTGGAATCAGGGTGGGGAGAAATCTGGTCATATATGCCAATCTTCCTTTTCCTGGATCATACAAATTTGACCCATATACAGCCTTATCTGCAGCTTCACGTCACACAGCCTCAGTGATGCGCGGTCAGCCGCAGTCGGGAAGCAGATGGTCCTCTTTCTGACGAGTCGTCAGGTCACTAGGAGCCTAATGTTATGTCGCAATGCCTGCACCATTCACCTCACTCCGTCTCATCACATAGACATTTTATCATCTCACATCATCACGAGAGTACAGTACAAAAAGATAGTTTGAGAGAAAGAGAGACCACATCTACATACCTTTTATTACGGTATGTTGTTATAATGTTCTCCTTTATTATTAGTTACTGTTAATCTCTTGCTGTGCCTACTTTGTAAATTAAAATTTATCATAGGTATGTATGTGAAGGAGAAAACAGTACACACAGGGTTTCACAACTATCCTCCATTTCAGGCATCCACTGGGGTCTTGGAACAACTCCCCCACAGATAAGAGGGGGACTACTATACTCCTTTAACTGAAGGAGGGGACACTGAATTTGCTCTTATGTAATTTTTTTTCATCGACAATATAAGTGCGAATAGGCTTAACTCAGTTAAGACTGAGTTTACAGACGTATTATATAACACTTAGCTACCTTGATAAGGAGGAAATGAATGGGTAATAGTTTGCTATATGAAGATTGTTACAACAGTTCTGAGCAAAGGGGCTGGTGGGTGGGGAAGGAAACTGCCATTCTGTTTTAATAACCTGGTTATGGATCTTGAAAACCCAGCTTATCTCTTTAACTATAACACTTCAGCTTTTCACTCGGGGAATCCCGAGCCTTTATTTTCCTTTCCTGTCTTCCTTCCTTTCTTTTTTTTTTTCTTTCTTTTTTTTCCTTTTTTTTTTTTTTTTCCAAGGGGTCCTGTCTTAAAATCCAGGCTGCTTAAAATCCAGGCTACTCTCTCTTTTACAGAAAGTAACACCAGACAACTTACTCCATTTCAAATTTGGGTTACAGTGAGAGTTTTTTTTTTTAATTATTTTTTAATATTCACCATCTAGCTTTTGATGTTAAAATATGTATGATTGTGGAGCCTCAAGTAAGAATTAACTTTAAAGCCATGATAAGTAATTAATTAATTCAGTTACCAGCCTTGAGTAACTCTCCAAATTGTACAATTTCATTCCTAATAAACTGCGTTTACAGTAAACTCTGAGTAAACTCCTTTGGCAAAAACAAATGTGTGACTGGAGATAACCTGTTTTATCTAGTTATGTTTAAAAAGCTAAATAAGAAGGGTCTTTTAGCAACTTTTATCAAAACAGCAGTTTGTGCTTCAAATTCAGAGATCCTTGATACAATATCCTAATTTATTCTCCTAGATTAATATCTTGTAAACTACAAACCTGATTCTTAGTATAATGTATTCAACTGAATAGTACACATGGCGTGAAATATCTATGAAATCTGAGAATAGTATTACTTATCAGAACCCACATCCTAATCCATGATGTAAGACTGGATATTTACCAAATTCAAATCTATTTGAATGTCTTCAGTAGAGTTTGACTCAAAGTGTTTTTTTTAGGGGGGTGGATTTATGAAATGAATGTAATATGGATAATATCGAGTAGAAATAAATCAATATTAAATTTATGTGTGATTTAACATACTGAGACTGGTCCTCCAGAAACACAAACTCTGCCATTTTAGACCACTTTAAAGTTACCCACACCTGTTTTCTTAGTCTGCCTTGCTCGTCCTCATTTGCTTGTTCTAATGGATATTGCTTACTCTGGGGAGGGGAAGACAAACTACTTCCCGTGTGAAGTGTCAGGATGGTGAAAACTCCTTCCTAACTTGTCAACTGGTAATTTTGAACAAAAATTTAGCATTTTCAGCATTGAAGTTGGTACACTAAGGTGGGGCAGAGCTGGGCAGGGACATGTTGTTAACAATGGTTTTATGTGAGCTTTGAAGGTGTCTGTGTTCAAGAGTGTCCTCTAAGGGAGTTGTGAGGTGTGCCTTTTTTTTTTTTTTTTTTTTTTTTTTTGACAGCTATACACCAGAGAGCCACCTGCTGGCTTTCACAAAGAAACACATCTCGGATATCCGCCTGTGGAAAGGAAAAGAAAAGAAAGGGGGGAGGGGGATACCAAGGGATAACAACAATTTGCAAATCACTTAAAAAGAGTCGATGATTTCACGAGGGAATGTATAATTCTATCTACTTAATTCATTGCCGACATTTATATTTTATGTAACTTTTCATATCCCCTTAAATGAACTGTTTTTAAAAAGTGAATTCGATCCATACCTACCATGTGGCAATAAGCCCTATCATGGTGTTTCAGAAGTGTTTTCAGGGGAGCCTGGCTGGCTCAGTGGGTGGGGCGTGCGACTGTTGATCTCAGGGTTGTGAGTTCGAGTGCCGTTTTGGATGTAGAGATTATAAAAAAGAAGATCTTCAGGGGCACCTGGGTGGCTCTCTGACTCTTGATTTTGGCTCAGGTCATGATCTCAGGGTCCTGAGGTTGAGCCTGGCCAGAGATGGGCTCTGAGCTTAGCAGGGAGTTTGCCTCTCTCTTTCTCCCTCTACCCCTCCCCCTGATGAGGTTAGGGAATATACGTGAGGTTCAGTGGGGTGGAGTCCGGAGCCGACGACCAAGAAAGAATTCTTGAGGTGTCTTTGGTGCAAAATTGGTGGTTTATTAAAGCACAGGGACAGGACCTGTGGGCAGAAAGAGCTGCAGCACCGGGATTGTGAGAGGTGGCTGTTATATACCATGGGGTTGGGGGAGGTAACGAAAAAGGGAAGGTTGAGAAAATACTTTCATATGTTAAAGAAGATTCACAGGATAGAGACCTTGCCATTGTCAAGTTAAGGTTGTTTTCCCTCTAGCAAGGCGTTAACTTTAAGATGGTTGGGAACTTCCTGGAGGCTGCAGATTATAAGGACATTTAATTGTATCTTCATTCCCTCCTGGAAGCTAGGTTATTGGTAGAAATGCTTCATTCTTGTAAACTGCTAAGACATTTGTAAACTGAGGGAGACTTAAGTCTTGCCGGATTGTGGTCTCTATAGGTTAACTATTTCTTTGTCCTTTAGGGCAGCCAGGAGTGCCTGAGGAATGTCACATACATCCCATGGGGGGGGGGTAGGTGTCAGGTTCTGCTTTGTCCTCAGCTTGCCTTCTGTTCCCTCATCACCCCCACTCACACTCAAGTTCTCTCTCTCTCTAAATAAATAAATAGTTTAAAAAATCCTTACAATCTTTAAAAAAAAAAAAACAACAAAGAAAACACCAAAGTGTTTTCACATTCATTACCTTACGAAAGTGAGTATTACATTACATAGTTGAGGGAAGGCAGGTAGAAACGGATGCTGGCTGGTGTTCAGGCGACCAGGGACCCACGCTATCTATGTATGTGGCAGAAGTATTTCTGGTAAAAAAGCAACTGTTCTTTTCCCCTCACGTATTTATCTTAATCATCATTGTCCTTCATACGATACCTCCCAACTGCATTTCACTAGGTATTAGCAGGGAATGGTTACTCACATTATATTTGTGACTTGTTATGAGGATAAATTAAAATAGCTTGCTAAATCCAGACAGATGAACTAACCTATAGAGCTGGTTGAGTATCTTCATAGTCTCATGCCATTCTATTTCAGAGGTACATGAGACTCGATTTCTAATTGGACGGCTTTACTAGTGTTTAATCATGTGTAGTTTTTGCTGCTATTAAAATGCATGTGATTTGGTTTGTAGTCCCATGAAAGTTTAGGTTTTCTTGACTCCTGTATTAAATATTTCCTTTTTGTAATCTTTCTATCTGCTGTCAACAGTTGTAACTTTACGTGCAATGACCTAACGGACCCGCTCTTCCATCTGCTACTTAGTTGCTTAATATTTCACAAGAGAAGTGCAGGAAGTCTGCAGTCCAGGAACTGACAGTGATACATCTTGGAAACTGTCATGTGGTGCAGTCTTCCCAGATCCCTCATTCACTAACTGGATGTAATTGGAAAAGTTGCCTAACTGCTCTGAACCATGCCTTCTTCATTCTCAAACACTAGGTTAAAAATATCTACCGTAAATCAATAGAATGGGTGTTGAGGAAATTTCTGTTCCTTATGGACTGCAAACTGATAGTGTATGTAAGTCTTTTTGTTCAAAAAACGTTTTATTTACTCAGGGCTTATTAAGCACTCACTTTCCCACCCCATTTGGGGAAATTTGGCACTTTAACCTTTTTCACCACTTGTAGAAAATATTGTTCTCAATCTACAGGTTCAGAACTTGGTTATTGGATAGATCGGTTCATTCAATTTATGTGACACTCAATAATTTGATGAGCTCTATAACCAATAAAGTTCCGTTATTCTTTCATGTTCTGGGACTGAGAGCTTAGTTATACTGTGAATCATGACTTCCAAAGAACCGCTATTTATAGACTACCTATTATGTATCAGAAACTGTCATTTTATGTATAATTCTCATAATTGGAACATGCCTTTCTCTCTCGGTATTTTCCCATTATATTTGGGATAAAGTCCAAATTCTTGTGTCTGGCTGCTTAGGCCGTGCATGATTTGGTCCATATTCATTTCTCCAAACTTGATCTCATGTTGCTTTTCCCCAGTGTCATCGCCCTCTTGTGGGTGAAGTTCTCCCTAACTCAGGAACTTATTATTATTTTTTTCTATTTGATATATTCTCTCCAGCTCTTTGCTTTCTTGTATATGTTCCTCTAGATTACTGGCCCAGGGAGATTCTGCCATTCTACCGAAGTATCCCCAACATCCCCTTTTCTCTTTATTATCTTTCACGGAGCCTTCTGTTTGCTTCTGTTTGCCTCACAGAAAGTTATCACAATTTGTAATTGGGCTTCTGGATGTTTGTATCTACACTGCTTCTCTTTTCCCAAGTTCCAAAAGGCAGATACCCGAGCTTTATTCATCAACCTACACCAGCGTCCGACCAGCATGCGCAGTCCCTAATTGTTACTCAATATATATTTGTAGATTGGATGAATTACCCCACAATAGCAGATTTTTTATCCCCATTTCACAGATGAGGAAACTAGGATGTATTAAGAGCAAATATTAGACACCTAGTAATTGGCCAACTGTCATTTGAACCCATGTCCCCTGACCCCACATGTTTCTATCATTCTTCATACCCTAAGTGTTCTCACAGATTCTAAGAAAGAAAGAAAGAAAGAAAGAAAGAAAGAAAGAAAAGAAGAAAAGAAAAGAAAAGAAAGAAAGAAAAGAAAAGAAAAGAAAAGAAAAGAAAAGAAAAGAAAAGAAAAGAAAAAAGGAAAAGAAAAAGAAAGACAGACATTCCTGTGGAGACAGATTGAAACCCTGAGCTCTGGATTACATGCAGTAAACGGGAGGTGAGAGAGTGATTTTGAAAAAGTCAAATCCAAACTCTAGAGGAAGATCTCTACTGTCTGACAGTTCCCAGGATGTCAGACCCACGTCAGAACCAGGTGCCCGAGCCCCTCAAGGACCAAGCAGCTTGCCTCATCCCTCTGGGGAAAGAGGAGCTCATGATCATTAACACTTGAAAGCTGAGGCTAGTCCTCAAGTAGATAGTCCCACAGCAGGGAGCCTTTATATAAAGCACAGCCTTCATTAGCAATGCACAGAATAAGCTTCGCAGCTCTTTCTCGAGACTGAAAAAAGAAAATATTCTTTGGAAATCTACATTTTTCTTAGTGGCATACTTCAAGAGTCCCCTGGACATCTATCAGTCTAGTCACGCCACACGGACAGACCCTGCCTGCGTGAAGAAATGCTTCCCAAAACTGGGGCTCCAGAGCCCTTGTGTAGGAATCTAGGAAAATACTCACGGAACAGATCGATTCTGAGTCCACACAGCACATCTCATAAAGCTTTATCGCTGGGCAGCGCCTGGTAATCTGCATTTCAGCCCATGTTCTCACAGTTACTCTCAAGCTGCAGGGATACCTAGAGGTGGATCCCCTTTACAGCCTCTTCCTGATGGGCTAGCCCATTCACAAGCCAGTTCTTATGTCTGCACAGAGTAATCACAACCTGTCCCGCAGTTTCTCAAGAAAACTACAGTGGCTCCCAATCACTGCATAAGGAGTTGATCCCTCTGCCCTGCTTCTGTTGATATGTCCCATTCACAGGACAGATTCTGCTGCATATCCAAACAGACCTTCTACTCTTTGTGCATCATCTCTGTTTAGCTTTGGTTTTAGATAAGTGTGCATATGAGTGTTCAGAAGCCTTTCTTCCTATTTGCATCAGATAATTAGTGTGATAGGTCACTGCATCGTTGTCTGAACCTTTCCTTCTCTAACTTTCCCAAAATATCAAGTTGGTAAATCTGAAGGTTCATTCATTCATTTATTCTGTTGACCTGCCTCAAGTACCTAAGAACCAACAAAGACTCTGAACATCTCAAGGGCTGAGTTTGTGTCCTGCACATTGCCGAGTCCCCAGGAGCTAACATTATCCAAGTCAGAAACTCTCGTTAAAAAAAAACAGAAACAGGGAAGCCTGGGTGGCTCAGTCAGTTAAGCGTCTGACTCCTGATTTCAGCTCAGGTCGTGATCTCAGGGCATGAGATCGAGCCCTGCGTCGGGCTCTGTGCTCAGTGAGGAGTCTGTTTGAGAGTCTCTCTATCCCTCTCCCTTTGCCCCCAACCCCACTCACTCCCCCCCAAAAGAAAACAGAAACAAAAACACCCATAACTGCCTTGATTGGTTAAGTGCTATAAACAAGTACGTATAAGACACAATGATGTCAAGCAAATAAGCCCAAATAAATGTATTTCTACACAAAATTATAAAAATTCTGATGGCGAAAACCACACACTGCCCATTTCTGAATGTTTAGGATTTAGCTGACCACCCAGCAGATGGGAGGTTTTCAGAAAACAATGGCTGAATGAACAAGTATAGGAAAATAGAAGGTAGGCTAGTTAATGGCCAGTAAGATGAAGTTAAGGTGAGAGGGAGAATGTCATGCACAAAAACCAGTAAGAATTTTCAGAGCAGGCCTACCAGGGTTTCAAAATAATGTCTGGGCATGGCTGGAAAGCAGGGTGTGTGACTTCTGCATATATTCATGTTCCCTTTCTCCATCATCCTTGGATTTCTATTGCTATTCTATTCCTCTGTCTGGATTAGGACTCAGAGGATCAAATTTAGCTACGATCAGGGTCTCTTCCATGCTGGACCATTGGCAGACTTATCTTGTCTAGACAGAAGCGGCCAGCTGTGTTCATAACTGGCATCCACAAAGATGTATCAAGTCTTTCACGATTGGTCATGATTTTATTAGAGACAACTCCTAACAGTGGAAATTACACTGCCCCTGGTGGCAGATCATCACCATGGTTTTGATTCTGGTCCTGCCTCTTGGATGCTCTGTTCTCTTGAATAAGATACTGAAACTCTGTGACCCTACATCGATTCATTTGTAAAATGTAAGTAATAATACTTCACAAGATGGTTAGAAATGAAGCGAATGGCAAGCAAATAAAGTTCCTGATATGCTGTTTTCCCCTCAAGAAATGCATCTACCTGCCCATCACGTTGTAAAATCAGTAACTGTGTTCCCAAAGGGAGCTGTGGAATTTGGAACCATTAGTAGCTTTTTCCCCTCATTCACTTTTCTCTCCTTTCTCAGCAGTGATGTTCTTTAAATTTAAGTAGATTACCTGAACTTAACAACGGGAGTGGCCCTTGTTGTTGTGTTAAGAAAGTCTAGTTTACTTTTTGGGTGTTTTTTTAGTTTTATTATTAGAAACACTGTTTCCACTGCCTCTGTGCAGCCCCATTGCAACTGTGTAAAAGGTGAGATTTAGAATTTTACCACGCATTAAACTGACCTGAGATGAAATTGAGACTGTTTTGTTTCATAAATCATTATCATATATGTATAGGTCCCACTGTATTTTTGTATATCATATTATCTCCATGTCTCACATGTTCCCAACCATATTCATGAAGACACACCCCAGAGCAGAAAGAAAAGGAAAGGAAAATACACAAACACATACCCATGAAGGTAGTGCACGAAGGCCAGGTCTGAGGACCCAGAGAGAGTAGCACAGGACCCGCCAACGGGGTCCTTGGCTTTGTGAAGGATGGAAATCAGAAGGGAGCCAGCGGGATGTTACAGCAGAGTTTACTGAAGATAGACATACACACAGAGAGATGGAAGGAGCGCCTGGGAGCCTAAAGGAAAAGACCATGAATCTCGTGTTTGCTTGGGGCCTGTGGCATGTGTCCACTGAGGCATCCAGGAACTGGTCAGAACAAGGACAGGGTGCTGGTGCCTTTCATAAGTCGCTCATTCCTTGAAGTCAGAGGTGTCGGTGTCGGTGTCGGTGTGTCGGTGTTTGCAGTCAATGGTCTTGGAGAACGTTTATGAGGACCCCACCCAGTCACTCCTTACAGGTTCTCTCTCATCCCTTACAAGGAGGACATATGCTATTTGCATTACAAGGCATGTCTAGAGTGGGTTGGAGGTACAGGTTCCAGCAAGAACAGAAGCCAGAGAAGAAGCAAAGGGGAAAAAAAAAGGGGGGTTTTTTCATAGGGTCCCCTCAGTTTCCCTGTCTCAAGGGGACACACACATGAGTAAGATAAACTTGTAGTGAAAGCAAAATAAATATAAAGGCATGAAACAAAGGTAGGTTTAATGTCAAACTTCAAATCATTTCTTTAAGTCTCTCTATAGCAGCCAGAGCTGGGTTGCGGATGCTAAATTTGGCACTGAGATTCCAGGGATCTAATGGGAACCAACAAGTCTAATTACAAAATTTAAATCCTACATGACACAAAAGAAATACAGGTTATTTAGCAAGTCTACTGACGTGCTTGTTATGAAGGAGGCTCTAATAGCAGTGTTCCCAACCTTTTTTCATATCACGGGAGCAAAAGGAAAATGTCCCATTTTTAAGGTGCGCAGTAACCGATGAGGCTGCTCTTAGCCAGAGGGGATGAGTCCTGGGGCTTTGCCATATGCCCCGGAGACTGAACGAACTGATATCTTGATATACATCCAAGTTCACTAGTGTGCCCTGGACACTGGTTGAGAACTCTATTATGGAAGACACATTGTTGACAAATTTTCTCAGGCTTCGGTACAACTAAGGACTACGTTTTCCTAAGACTGACTATTACAATGTCCTTTACTGCAATCCACGGAACAGCAAAGGCCAATTCAGTAGAAGCAATTCCATCAGAGGCTCAAAGATTGTGGCCTAGGTACCTAGATTTGTGATTGTCTGGCTAGGTCCAGAGAGAAAATTTACCATATCTAGAGAAATGGATGGATTGCTTATCTTTCAAGGAAGTTAAATCCCCTCTACTTGATAAAGCCTTGAGTAATCAGGAAATGAAGGAGACTAATGGATTCACCCTTGATGAAAATTGACACCCACATGCAAGTCTCAGGGAAAGTGAATTTCCCAGAAAAAACCAGCTTGGGTAATGTAAATCAGGCCTGCAAGGCGCCATTTGTATGCAAACAGACTTAAGTTAAGGATTTAGTGCAATTGCTTTCTGTCATCTGGATCACAAACAAGATGAACAGATTTAAAGTGAAAAGGCTTATCTATAAACCTGGTAGAAAATAGAGCTAGATCATTGTACAAAGTACTGAAGGAACTTTAAGGGAAGAGCAAACGTTTATCCAGTAGTTGGGAGAGAGGAAGATGTGGGAGGCTTTTTCACAGACTTGGTATTCTTTCCATTCTGATATCATCAATATTTAACTTAATTTCTGTAAATGACTAATTTTTAAAATGTTCATAGTTGTTTGCTCATTTATTTATTGCTCGTTTATTTTTCATATATAACCCAGGGGAATAGGGGAGAGAGAAACCTATGGGCATTTATACTCCAACGTTGGGACATTATGCTTTCTTTTTTGTGGTTTAGTCATTTGTTAATGTAAGATAGGAAAAATGTGTCCATTGGCTGGTTATAAATTTTATGGCCAAAACATCTCTATCACATGTTCCTTGTAAGGAGTCCTAACTTGTATTATCCTACATAGATTTTAAAAAAATATGGATGTTACTAACGTAAGTGGAGACATTTTACCATTGTTGAATCTAATATTAGCCTCAGGGCTAAATCATTCCGCCTTGTGGGTGACCAACATAATATAATAAAAAAAATTAAAAAAAAAAAAAGACACTGGTCCACAAGGTGGAACATCTTGGTGAGAAATCTAAGAACTGGTGGCAGTTTGTATGACCAGGAAACAGGCAAAGAAGAAAGGAATAAGCAATAGAGAATATATCTTCTATTTCACATTATGAAAACAGTGGATGAAATTGGTTAGGGTTTTTGTTGTTATTGTTTGCAAATGAGATAAAATCCTATCCAAAATGGATGAAGTCACATGGAAATTTGGTGGGTATAGTAACGGACAAAATCAATACAAGTCTTGCATCCTCCTTGGAAATCTGTACAGAAGTAGTTACTACAGATTCCCATTGTTAAAAGAGCCCAACTGCTTAAAATACACATTAACAGTACTGGTCCATCACGATGATGAGTGGTTTCAGCAATCCTAGCAAAGTCTTTATTTATAACGAATATCATTTTTATGATACTCCCTGACCCTCACCCTAAACCCATGTTCTCCTGAAATCCATAATTTAGAGTTGGTTTGACAAAGTTGGTTTAAATGACCAGTGAAACCATTAAAAGGATGAAAAAAATATTTCAGAGTAGATTATAATGGATCAGCCCAACATGTTTTATTTATACATAGCTTGAAAAAATTATTCCTACCCAACAACCTTCTCCCAATTCTTTACCAAATGAATATCGTCAAGTTCATTTTTCTGAATTTGCTTAATAGAAATATGAAAGTAATCACTAATCTTTTGCAGCGGAAGAGGAGCTGAACTCTCGGGGTACAGACATATCTTGTTTTACTGCTCTTCGCTTTATGGAAATTCACAGATACTACACTTTTCTTTTCTTTTCTTTTCTTTTTTCTTTTTTTTTTTTTTTTTTACAAATTGAAGGTTTGTGGCAAGCTGGTGTTGAGCAAATCTAACCCGCCATTTTTCCAACAGCATTTGCTCACTTCAAGTCTCTGTGTTACATTTTGGGGATTCTTGCAATATTTCAAACTTTTTCATTATTATTATATTTGTTATGGTGATCTGTGATCAGTGATCTTTGGTGTGACTGTTGTAATTGTTTAGGGACACCATGAACTATGCCCATGTAAGATGGTGAATTTAATCAATAAATGTATGTGTTCTGACTGCCCCACCGACTGGCCATTCCCCTGTCTCTGCATCTGCTTAGGCCTCCCTACTCTCTGAGAAACAATAATGACATTAGGCCAACGAATAACCTACAGTGGCCTCTAAATATCCAAGCGGAATCCAAAGCTAGAAATGATTAAGCTTAATGAAGAAGGCATGTCAGAAGCCAAGAGAGGCTGAAATCTAGGCTTCTTGTGCCAAACAGCCAAGTTGTGAATGCAGGAAAAATTCTAGAAAGAAATTAAAAGTGCTACTCCAGTGAACACGGAGGATGAGAAAGCTAAACAGACTTATTGCTGAGATGGAGAACATTTTTGTGTCCCAGATAGATCAAACCAGCTACAACATTCCCTTTAGCCAAAGCATAACCCAGAGCAAAGAACTAACTCTCTTCAATTCTGTGACGGCTGAGAGAGGTGAGGAAGCTGCAGAAGAAAAGTTTGAAGCTAGCAGAGCTTGGTTCATGAGGTTTAAGCAAAGAAGCTGTCTCCATAACATTAAAAAAATGCAAGGCAAAGCAGCAAGTGCTGATGGAGAAGCTATAGCAACCCCAAGACAGGACCCTCTACCAGCAAAATGATCACAACTCACTGAAAGCTCAGATGGTGGCTAGCAGTTTTTTAGCAATAAAGTATTTCTTAATTAAGGTATGAACATTTTTTTAGACATGCTAGTGCACACTTAATAGACTACAGTATAGTGTAAACAACTTATATATGCACTGGGAAGCCAAAAATTCACTTGACTCACTTTATTGTGGTATTTGCTTTATTGTGATGGTCTGGAACTGAACCCACAATAACTCTGAGGTATGCCTGTATATAAAATTCATTTCAAAGCTAGCTTGAATTAAATGTTCAATAATATCATAAAAGAAAAATCTACCAATAAATCTCTGACTCATATAATGAAAATGAAATTTTCCATCATTATCCCTTTTTTCCTTCATTGAAGGGGCATTTCCTTCACACTTATTAAATTTGTATCTTAAAAACATTTTTTTTTACTTTTAATCTCTGAGACAAAAATGTTTCCTATTTTCCCCATAGCGATGTGTACTTGAGGTTATGAATTTATATAAATCTCCTCCATCCCTTAGAATTGGTTTTGTGAAATTAAATCACAGAAATACTCTCATATTCAGTTAACTTATAGAAAAGAGACTGTATTAGACCACATCAATTAAATGATTTAATGATTTACTGCTAAATTGATTTGGTCACAAAACAGTAACCTCATCTAAAAATGTATTTCCCTGGTTTTCAACATGAACCCCTATCCTTGATACCCATAATCCTGAAAGACAAATAACGGCCATCACCTCAATCAGATTTCCTCTCAGATTGGGCATTACATAAGGAAGCCAAGAGTCCAGTTCCATTACTAATCTTATTTTGCAATCTCTCAGACCTAACCGCACTGTATACTATACACATCTTCCAAGCACCATTGCATCAAGCAAACATCAGTTGTCACTTACTGGGGCCATTAACTAGACAAGTCCAAAATAAAACTCAGAACAGAGGACACATCATGCATTCTATAAATTGTGTGTTCTGAGAACCTATTAAAGCTGACAGGGAAGGGAGTTTGCGATTGGTGAGCACCTGATTACACCTTGTACTTTATTCCCTGTTGACTTTGGTTATGCCATGCCTTTCCATTTCCTAGAGAAATAAATTAAAAGTCAGAAGTAATTTGCCTGACGGAGGGTGCAGGTGGAATTTTGCTCAGAAGAGCCTTTGCACGTTGTGAAATCCAATTTAACCCCTTGATGGGAGATAGCTTATTTTCTTTTGTTGACAGCTTTGTGGCAACTAAAATAGGGACCTGATTACATAGTGACAGTGAGAGATTGAGGTCTTGTTCTAACAGCAGGGGGATCAAGGCCTCTAATCTTATCTCCCAAAACACTGAGATGAACTGAGGATGAGGGCAGAGAGATACGTCCAGCTATTTTGTGCAATGGGAGGGGAAAATAGTAAGAGAGAACATGTGGAAGGAGGAGGTATGAACAACCATTGCAAAAAATACATATCAGGAATTGACAATAAGAAAGTCTAAACTGTACACTAAAAGACAAAAAGGAAAAAAAAATCCCTAAATTAACAATTTGAAATAACTCACTTCTTATAATTTCATTGTCTGATAATTGTTTCTTAAGAATTGAGTGCTTTTCTCCTGGTAAAATGTGGTGAATTTTTAGTTTGTACTTAAGATACTACAATTTTATTTTGTTCAATTTGTGTGGTGCAATTATCTGATAGACTTATTATTTACACATGTATTTACCACAATTAAATGAAACCTGAACACACACATGACGTTTGTGCCGTAAGTTCACAATGTTATATTGTGATTCACCCAGCTTCGAGTATCCTTCTGGTATTGATAATTTTTCACCATCTTGTTCAGAACTTATTTATTTTCACCAAGCTTATTCAGAATGCAGAACATACGTTTTAAAACTTGCTGATTGCTATGCATCTTGAAATTTTAGCAGGTCTCAGGCTAAGTAAATCCTTTCATTGAGGGTTTAAGTCTGGAGTAGAAGAATCTAACAATTATGTCTCTTTCAAAGAATATTGAAAATCTTATTTTCCAATTGGGAGTATATGATTGTTTTTTACCTGGCTTTAGCTGGGCTGAAATTTCTGCCTCTGTGTATTTTCTGCAATATTTCCGTCTGCCATATCTCATTTCGTCTATTAGTTGATGGGATTGAAGGTGGAGTCAGGTCTAGTTGTGTACTGTGGGTGCTTCATACTACCTGTAGATTGTGACTAAGTATTACACAGTTATAGATACAGAATCAGATACATCGCAACACACACACACACACACACACACACACACCCCGGGTCCACAGATCTGAGGAAAGCTTTCTTAAGTTTATATAAACATTTCCGTTTTAAGGTGTCTAGGAACTCCTGGAGAATGTGAATGACAACTCATGAGAACCAAAGTAGATTGTAGCATTTCCTTGACTAATTTTACCATGGGACCATCTCTCAACTCCAATATGTTTGGAGCCCATACTCTTCTGTATGCCCAAAGGTCCTTCTACTTTAGTGGTATTCAGGTCCTAAAATGTCCTCTGAGTAGGCCTCTGTGTCCTCTAACCTACACTTATAAATCAGTCACACACAGATAAGGCATGGAATTGTGGCTCAGATGAAGGATACCCCTATTAACTTTAAACAGAGTGAAGGACTATCTTATTTAGGTAAAAAAATGAGTTTATTTGGAAATCACAGAGGAATCGCAATTCGGGATGAGCAGGCTGTGGTGAGCCATAGGCAAGTCTGAAGAGACAAAGGGAAGGTCCGCTTTTATTAGATTTTAGGAGGCTATTGGGGAGGGTTGTTTTGAACCGAAGTTTATCGGAGAAGAACAAGAGTTTGAGGTTATTGGCTTCAGGTGGTGGTTAGTGCGTTATTGCTGGGGCAGGGAGGGATCTTCCTTCCTTTTCTTAAACTCAAGAGATACACTTCCTATGTAAAAAATGCCCTCCCTCATTGAAATAATTCTTGTCTTCCTTCTTCCTGTTAGATACACAGGCTGCAAGCAGCGGTGCACGAGTGAGAGCGCCCCCCTTCGGGCCTTCCAGACTCCGCTTTCAATGAGACTTCCTTTATTTCCACGTTTCCCAATAGACACATTGATACTCTTCTCTAATATACTTTCTACTTTCCAAATCTCTTGGGAAAAGCTTCTTTTCTCACATGGGCTTTCACGTGTCTCCCTTTAGCTTTTGTTATTTTCAGCTTCAGTTTTCAACTATGAGTATTTCCAAAATAAGCGAAATGACTTTATGAAAATGATCTTCCTGAAGATTCTCTCGTAGGGATTTGGCGGTACGCATACATCTCTGCCCTCATTGGTTTTGTTCAGTGATTCGGCGAAAGGGCAGTTTAGGTACCAAAGGCACCTTAGGTTCATGCTTTGGAGCTATTGTGACACGAGTGAAATGAATGTCAGGGTGTCAACCACAGGGCTTCCATAACTTCAGCAAAATAGGCGAGCTAGGGTCCCAGAGGAGCAAGAGGTCTGAGATGTCATAAAATGGAAAAAGTAGGGATTTTGAAATTTAACAGTGTTTTGAATGTTGAGAAGTTGTGACACTTGCCTGAGCCTCAGTTTTTGGTTTTCTCATCTCTCCAATGGGGAGAGTTGCTACTATCTCATAGGGATGTTACACGAATTAAATAAGATGAATTATGTAAAGCCTATATGTAAAGCCAATTTGCAGCTGGTAGGTCAGAAACACAGGTAACAACTGGGGTGTGCAATTGATATCTGAAGTGGGAATGGGGGCCGGTCTTCTGAGACTGAACTCTTAACCTGTGGCATTGGATGCTATCTCCAGGCAGATAGTGTCAGAATTGCGTCAAATTGAGGGACAGCCAGTTAGTGTCCAGGGCATTGTTTGTTGGTGTAGGAAACTCTACCCCCAATTGGAAATTGGACTCACGATCCCAAATTATAGAATTAGTGTCATTCTTCATTGTTGCTTTGGGAGTCATTACTGGAGGCTCAACTAGGAATTCTTATTTTCAGCCACCCGCCAAAATTCTTTAAGCCAGTTTTTAAAAATATGATAAATCCCTTTCTGGTTAGTAAAGCATGTTCTGTTCTCTGACTGGTTGTCTGACATAGAAAATAATAAGCCTACCATAATTCACGTAGTGGTTGTTGTCCAAATGCTCAGAGAAGGAAGACAAAAGTATTTTCAGGGAAGAACCACAACACCATTCTGAGAGGATGGTCTCATATAAAATGTTGGAATGATTGCATTATTTGGGGGAATCTCAAGAGTTTTACTTTGCCAGTCATATTTTCCTTAAATGTCTATTGAGTAGTTAATATGTGTCAGTCATAATGTCTTATTAAATTCCTAATGGGGAAATTGTTCTTTAAAATTACTTCTAAAGTCACTTAGTTATTCTTAAAATAAACCAACAACAATACCAAGAAACTATTGTAATGAGTAATGCTGCCTGTTATTTTAATATATTTAAAATAGTATGATTTGAGTCTTTCTCTCTGGCAACATTCAGAATTGCATATGAATGAATCTAGTTAAGCAAATAAGATACTCATTTATATTATAAATGTAGGTAATAAAAATCCTTAAAACCTATATGTCACTTATGTTGAATTAAATATTGTAGTTTGATCTTTATGAATAAGTTATTGTTTTTTTAAATCTAGGGGGAGCATTTCTCTTTGGCTCTTTTCATTTTCTAAAATTGTGTTGAAGAAAAAAATTCTAAAAGTGAGCAGAATTGTTGGCCAAATGTCACATATACCCAATTCCACCCATGAGTCTGTGTTGGGACTTCTAGATTTTAAATATGGTATAGTCAGCTCTTGGTTTTCTTGACTTTCATGACTTAGCATCTTGAAACAATATAGGATAGGTATTTCAATCAAGATTATTTGAAAGATGAGTTAATGTCAAAAGAAATACCCCCTCAAAAATATTTAATCGGTCTTCTGACATGGCAGTCTTCCAAAAATGGCATTAGTTTTCAACAATTGGTACAGAAAAAAGAGTGGTAATCATGTGACTTCTATATTTCATCTAGGCTAAGGATTCAAAATGTATTTCCCCAAATATTATAATTACTTAAAATTGTCTCTTATGGTAAAATTTATTAGAATTTAATTACCAAATAGCTTAATGCCTTTACTCACATGGATTTCTTTTTGGACAGAAAAAAATATTGATTTCTATGCTATGGAAACTTGCTCTTAATCAAATGTTGATTGCTTTTCTAAGTTCATCTCACACACAAAAAAATATGTACAACCTTTTAGTAAGAAGAAGATATTGAATAGACAAAACCAAGCCGATATATTTCACTGGTTGCAAAATGATGCAGGTAGGCTGAATCTGACCCATAGGCATGTCTGTTTCACCAGTGTCCTGGTCAGTTAGGGCTACTGTAACAAAGCACCATCGACTGGTTGGCTTATCGGTAACAGAAATGTATTTCTTAAAGTCTGGAAGATTAGAAGTCCAAGATCAGGGTGTCACATAGTCAGTTCTGGATGAGAGCCATCTTCTAGGTTGTGGACTCCAACTTCTTTTTCTCTTTGTATCTTCACATGTTGGAAAGGAAGCTAGAGACCTCTCTGAGCTTTCTTTTATAAGGTTACTAATGCCATTAATGAGGGCTGCAACTTCAGTACCTAATTACCTTCTAAACGCCTCACTTCCTAATGTCATCACATTGGGGTTTAGGATTTCGATATATGAATTTTAGGGGGAACACAAACAGTTCACTACAACCAGCAGATGCCTTTGTCGATATTTAAAAATCTGGAGATTTCACACACAATAGAGAGATTTCCGTTTCTTTAGAAATCTTAGAACACCTGGAGAAATGAGGTTTGATCTGCCTTTCTCCACAATAATTATCTGCCGAGACTGAGTAGGAATCTCTCTCTTTAGATAGGTGATTCCAGGCTGTGCATTGGAATTACCTCCTGAAAAATACTAATCTGAAAAATACTAATCCCTAGAACTCACCCTTTGAAGACTTGGATTAATTAGTCTGGGATCTGGCCTATTGAAAGACTCCCAGGTGATTTTAATAAGCACCCAGGTTAAGAATTTACTGCTTTAGACAGAAAATGACTTCTCTCATTCTTTATCTATTCACTTGCCTCATTTACATTACCTGCCAAGTTCCTCCAAGTATTTGAATTTCTCACACATGGTCTTTTAGCAAATGAAAAGTGACATCCCATACTTAAAATATTGTTAAGGAGAATAGGTAGTTTTTAAGGAGGTGACGGGGAATGGTCAATCAGAATGGAAACAGAAACATTAGGGACCAAGTCCAAGGGAAAGTTATGGTAATTGGAATTAGGACAATGGCAATAGAAGAAAAAAGAAAGTGTATCTCAGGGCAGTGAAGTGGAAAGTGCCCTGGACTTGGAATCCAATCACAGATCCATCACTAAGTGACTTCAGGGGGTTCCTGTTCTTCAATTGACCTTTATTTCCAAAATGCAAAATAAAGATGTATTAGTTTCATGTGGCTGCTATAACAGCTTACCACAAGCTTAGTGCTAAAAACCACATGAATTTATTCTATGACAATTTTTGTGGGTGGAAACCCGAATTCAGTATCCCTGGGCCAGAATCAAGGTGTCGTCGGAGCTGTACTTCTCCTGGAAGCTCTACCTGTCCCTTACCTCTTCTAGCTAAATTGACTTGTGGGCACCTCGTTCCGATATATGCTCTGAGTTTGCACTGCCTTTTCTCTGCATTTGTATCCTCTCCTCTTTTGTCTGCATGATCTCCCTCTGCCTCTATCTTATAAGAATACTTTTGATAATATTTAAGGCCCCCATGATAATTTAGATTAATTTCCTCTCAAGATCCTTAGCTTAATCACATCTGCAAAGATTCCCCTTTTAAAATTAAGATAACATTTACAGGTTCCAGGGGTTAGGATATGGGTATTTTTGAAGACAGAGTACTTTTCAGCCTATCACAAAAAAGGATTGAATTTAAGGGGTTCAGAGCTTTTTAGACTGTTTTCCTCAGAGACCTTCCAAGGATTGCTTTGGAAATTGCTAGAAACAAGTGGGGATCAGCCTTTAATTGCCACCGCTTCAGTATCCCATTTGAGATGGTTAATTTCGTGTCAGCTTGACTGGCTGTGGGGCACCCAGATTAAACATTGTTTCTGGGTGTGTCTGTGAGGGTATTTCTGGATGGCATTAGCAGTTGAGTCAGTGGACTACTCAGTAAAGTAAAATGACCTTCCAGTATCTATAGGCATCATCCAGTGTGTGTGTGTGTGTGTGTGTGTGTGTGTGTGTGTGTGTTGCATGTATGTGAGTGGATGGACGATTAGAGAGAGAGTCGTAGATGTAGAGATGCATACATATGATGTATCTTCCTCTGTCTCCTCCTTTAGTTTAATTATTTGTTTAGTTCACCTTGGTATAAAAACCAGACTCAGAGAGTTCACCTGAGTTGTTATAACCCATGATCACCAGTGTTAAGACTCAAACACCGTTTTCTGATCCCTAAGCCTGTTAGTACTATCAACCAAAGCAGAGGTCGTTTAAGGATATCCTCAACTGAGCAGATTCAGAGACACTTTTTTTTTTTNCTTTTTTTTTTTTTTTTTTTTTGGAGCAATACTCTATTATGGAAAAACAAAGTCCCTCTCTGGGCAAGGGACTTGCTGGTTTTAAGTGGTTACAAAACAAAGGACTATTTGTGGTTATTAATCATAACAAGGTCATAAGAACAGAGTTCAAAGTCCAATTCAAATTCCATATTGCAAACTTTACTGCAAACAGTAACTTCTATCATCAGTAAATGTGTGGTGGTTTTTTGCTTTTTGGGTTTTTTTCATGTTGCCATTTTTTTTTTTTCTACTCAAAGTAGTATTTTTTACATTTGTTCTTTTGGCCTTTTTAAAATTATTTGTTTCCAGGGCGAATTTACCCCAAGGAAAGTGATGACAATAACCCCTCTTGGGGTCACAGTGTTTTTAAAATAGAGGAACATTTGCTTTGTGCTTTTGAACACCACGTTTGCCACGTCCGCCTGGGGTTATTCTGACACGTAGAGAAAGGAAGTGGTGTTTAATGGGTGACTAAAGATATCACTGTTTTACTACTCTTCCTCCCACATGTCACCATGGGAAGTGAGAGGAAAGGAGAAACCATCGTAGGAAGGCAAGGAACACCATTCTGGAGGGGAAAAAGTACATGTTCCACAATGTTTCATGTTAACATCCACTCAGCAGACATGAGTGCTTTGCACAGCTTCTGCCACATGAGTTTCTGGAAGATTTTGACGGTATCGGTGGCCAAAGAAAAATTGCTTTCCTGTGGGAGCCCTTCTAAAAGGAGCTCTTCAAAATGAACCTGCTGACCACTTTTCCACTAACTAGCCATTGAGTGCTAAATAGTTCTAAATGCTGATGGGGCAGAAAATTCCAGTCTGAGACAGAAACGTCCCTCAGGCTCCGCAGAGAGGACTGGCAGCAAATGTTCCTTAGAACAGCTCTCCTTATAAGTCGTTGAGTAAATGGCAGAGAAGCTCAGGACTTCCCCTGCAGGGAAGCAAGGGAGATGATGTAGCTTGTATTCCTAGCTGTACCATCAATTTATGACCTTGGCCTCTTGATTATAATGGTAGATGTTAACAGTAAAGTAATATTGATGTTCATTAGTCATTATACTAAAATTTTATAAAGATTTCCTCTTTGACTCTCTAAAGTTATCTCAGGTTGTAGGTATTAGTATCATCTTTACATCAAGAAATGGAGACACAGAGAAGATATGTAATTTAGCCCAAGTGATAACTAGTAATTGTGAAGGCAAAACAAAACCTAATCCTGTCTGACTCCTGTTCTGGAAGACAAAGAGCATAAGCAAATAGCCTTGTACGTTTCATAAAGAATCATTATCAAGTTTCCACTCTGTTGTCTCTTTATTGCTGCTGTTATTTGATTTAGTTATTAATAGTTTTAAATTGACTTCTTCAATTTTTTGTCAACTTTTTTTTTTCTTTTAGTCTCCTTCCCTAGAAACCACATTTGATAGATTCATGTGAGTCCTTTCAGGAGTGTCCTAAACTTATACTTGCATATATGTCAGGAACTTTTTTTTTCTACATGAATGGAAACATATTATACATAGGTCTTAAGTGGTTTCCCAAAGGTCACAGAGCTAAAAGGAGATGGAGCTGAGACTTGCAATCAGGAAAACCTAACACTCAATCAGCCTGTGTTTTTAATTACTATGTGAGCCTATTACAAGTAAAAATAAAAAATAAAAAGAGGTAATACCTTGCATGTGATCCTCATAATGATTGTGTCCAAGCAGTTATGGTTGCCTCCCCCTCCTATATGATGAATTTGAGACTCATTCTGGGGAACTAAACCCCTCAGGTCATACTGTGAACTTGGACTGTAGGCACACTTCTATGTAAACTCAAATGCACCTGCCTTGTGTGGCATTCTGTTCCTGACTGGAAAAAAAAAGTATTTTCTTTTATATCTGCCTTCCTCCATCAAACAAAAACAAAAAAGGAATACAAATACCCTCTCATTCTTTACAAAGCCAACTTGCTTTGACTAAGGGTCTTAAAAATAGAAAACAAATTGATATTCCTAGTTTTTCTAGTAAATCTCAGTGTTTGTTGCTATAATATTTAGTAGCAAATTCTGTTCTTTTCTCCATCATATCCCTTATTGATGCTAAAGAGACAAGATGGGAATGACAAACCACCTCGAGTACCTCTCCAAGCAATATATATCTTGAAGATTATAGACTAAGCTATATACAAAATCAATCTATTTTTTTTCAGCATTGCTCTGTGGATTTGTCTTTTCTTGTAGAGATATTAATTGGGCCAAAGGGGCTCTGAGAAAGCGCTTTAGTGGGACTTAAAATCTATCAACGAATATTTATTGAGCGCCTACTTTGTAACGTATCGCCCTATGAACATCTTGCAAAATTCTTCCTGCGCTGCTGCCTTATTCGTATGTGTTATAGAAAGGGGTGATGGGAACAGATTAAACTGAGAAACTTACTTTTTTTATTCTATCCACCATGTTCTCCACAGAGCTCAGTATTAATGACTTCGAGAGTGTGACCCTGTGGCTTGGTAGAACAAAAGAAGAGAAGCAATCCACAGGGAAGGGACATCAGCAGGAATGTAAAGAGATGGGGGAGAAGAAAATAATCTTCTCAAAATGAGAGAAGCATGCCTGGTACCATCTAGTCACTTCATATAAAGACCCACATTCTCCTATGCCCATCCCATGCTACTGGGTGGAGCTTCAGACCTGAGCAAGTGACCAGTCCAGGGATATTGGAGACCCAAATATTGCTGGCCACAGAAATTGATTCAGTGATTGGTATACACATAACCTACACCAACACAATTACAGTGAAATTCATGGCTTCTGGAGGAACTAACAGAAAAAGGATCAGGTTCTTCCACCAGGGAGGATTTGAACTTACTGTTCTGTAGTCATCTTAATACCATTTATACCCGGGAATGAAGCCAACACAAGGCAGAGAGGAGAGAGAATCACATATGGATATAGAGCAGTTCCTAATACTACCATCTGAGGTCCTGAATCTAGCCCTAACCCTCAACGTTTTCATCCCAATGGCCAGTGTATTTTTCATTTCGTTTTGTTTTGTTTTGCTTAATCTAGGTTGATTTTCTTTCAATTGCAACTAACAGATAAGTGATTTAGAGAGGAAGAACAAAAATCCAACAAAAAGATAACAAACCCAGACCAGTTCCAGGCAAGTTCCAAAAGATGATCTGAGGCATAGTTTCAGAATTCCACTGTGAAAGTAGAGTGCAGGTGGAAGTCAGGGAGAGCAGGTTCCTCTAGGAAACATCCTGCAAATAAAAGCACCCTAAGCCATGAAACTTTAAGGAACAGGAAAGAAATAGACCCTCAGATACTCTACTGGGATCTTAAGCAAGGGCTTAGGTGAGGCATACAGGTAAACTGATTGCTTTGTGTGTTAAGTTAGAAGTGGCAGGTATTTACAAGTTATTGTCATAAATATTTTCAATCCTGTTAACACTGTGAAATGTAATAATGATTCTGCATTGTTTCCAGAAGAGAGGGATTATTGAGTCTTAGAGGCAAGAAATACTAGATACTGCCTTTGGAAGAGAAGGTGAGATCATGGGTTGGCTTCCCAAATACAGGGAACTGAAGGATGATAAAACTACATGAATTAAAAAAAATAGAGGGGGGTATGTTTTTATATCCATAGAGTTGAAGGGGGAAAAGGGAAGGGAGAAGAATGTAAAGGAGGTTCTTAGAGGGTGAGTCTATATGGGAAAATAGTCAGTATAAATTTGCTGGTGGACTAATTTATATCCTCAATGCTTAATGTTCAGCTCAAGCTTCTTGGTTGTGATTTGCCAAAATTTCTCTTTCAATTTTACCCCAAACCATTACTCAGTCTGGTTTGCTAACAAATGCTTCATAGAGATGTCATTCCTTTTACATTTGCCCAAAATGCATACTTAGTTTCTTCCTCACATAGAAGAACTCCAGAGCATGGAGGCCGACATCAACATGGAGATTCTAACATGGAGTTTTTTGGAAATTCTTATAAAATAGGGATTTAAGCTAGGTTGATAATATATCCCAGTTTTGCTGGGACAATCCTGGTTTAATTCTGTAGTCCTTTGTGTTTGTTACAGTTGGTAAGATAAACGACTTGGATACCTAGATTTAAGTCCATCTTATCATATTTCAAGGGACTGAGAAGGCCTGCTTAAAAATCTCACATACCAAGTATTTAGCAGAGTATCTGGTACATAGCAATTTCTTGACAATAATAATGGTGTGTAATATTTAATCACTTAAATTCCCCAAGGTTCCAACTCTTCATTTGTTAGATGGGGATAATAATGCAACTGACCTTTTAGAATTAGGCAAGTTCTCCAAGGACAGTTGCCCACTCGTTATTTATTGACTGATGTGTTCATACAGTCACTCACTGATACATTCACTCTCTCATTCTCTTTTCACAAATTCAAACAATTAGCAAGAGGCTACTCCATGCTTGGGAGAATGCTAGGGTCTAGGGATAAAAAGGTTAATCCAAAATGGTTCTTGCTTTCAAGCAGTTCATGGTGTAAAGGGAAGAGAGTTGAGTGAAGTAAATTGAAATGTGCAGTACACCAGATTTGCAGAACAGATGATAAAAGAAATAATCACATTGATTCCAAGATAAATTAAATATATTTGGACAAAAGTCAATATCAATATCAAAGACAAGAACACATATGTCACGGATAATTTATTTTTCTTTTATAATTTAACCACAGCTTTCAGTGAGTCTCACTTTCCAGTAAAAGGACATACTTGCAGGGCTCAATAATTCATTTCCAAAGAAGTAATAGGTGTAATTGTTTATTGTTTTCTGAACTCTCAAAAACAAATGTGACATGTTCAGGTCAAAGATGGCATTATTTCTGATTCTGATATGAGCCAATATTCCCTGGAATGTATTTTATGCCATTACTAAGGACAGATTATAACAAAAATAGAAGACCCCCACTTCTCTGGATTAACCACTTATTTACATCACACACACACACACACACACACACACACACACACACACACACACAATTAACCAAGGGAATTTAAGGTTGAGATCAGGGGGTTCTGGCATATCTGGCTTTAATCAGTTATTGGCTCATGGAAATTAGGAAAATATAACCTCGATGAGTCTACATTTCTTAATCTTTTAAGTGAGCATATGAAAGAACCTTGTGTGTGTGTGTGTGTGTGTGTGTGTGTGTGTGTGTTGGATATGATTCCTGGAATATATACTCCATAATTGGAAGCCATTATATAGCGTGAACATTTTGACTTTTTCTTTTTTAATGGAGAAGTTAGAGATTGCAGAGACACTGTGGCATGGATACAGGCCAAATCTAAACCTTTTTTGGTCCTAGTACTATATTAAATTTGGTTTATCAAAGAGATCACTAAAGATTAATGACATGGCCTAATGCATTTAACTTTGTTAAGAGGGCTAGATAAGAGAATGATTATTAATGTGGTATCCAGAAATCCAATGTTTTAAAAGAATCTTGGCTTGGCTTCTGGCCTTGTCTCCTGCTCCACCCCCTTCTTCCTGTCCCCTTCCCTCTGTTAAGAGGGCTAGATAAGAGAATGATTATTAATGTGGTATCCAGAAATCCAATGTTTTAAAAGAATCTTGGCTTGGCTTCTGGCCTTGTCTCCTGCTCCACCCCCTTCTTCCTGTCCCCTTCCCTCTTCCACTCTGTTTACAATTTGCTTCATACCTTTTCCCCTTGGTCCTTGTAATTCCTCCACCTGGAATGGCCTTCTTATCTAATTCTATTGCGATAAACTCCAAACCCCCGTGTGTCCTCTAAGATGCTGCTGAAACACTATTGCTTCTTTGAAGCCTTCTATAAATCTCCAGGAAGGGACAGTCACTGTTTTTTGCCCAATTGTACCTTATAACTGCTCTTCAGTAGTTTGTGCTTTGCAACCCTGCTTCTAGATTTTTGTGTCTCCTACTTGATGGTGAACTTTTGCAAGTTAGTGAAAATTCGTTTCTTGAAGTTGACTCTAAATTTTTAAAAATCAAATGTCCTTCAAATTTGTCATGGCAAAATTTTAACCATTTATATTCTGAAGTTAGCACAGCATACTCAAAAGTCTTGATTAATGAAAGTAAGTGAAGGAATGGGTCACCCTTGTACTATAAAGTGTCTTTATTTTATTTTATTTTTTTAAAGATTTTATTTATTTATTTGACAGAGATAGAGACAGCCAGCGAGAGAGGGAACACAAGCAGGGGGAGTGGGAGAGGAAGAAGCAGGCTCACAGCAGAGGAGCCTGATGTGGGGCTCAATCCCATAACGCCGGGATCACGCCCTGAGCCGAAGGCAGACGCTTAACCGCTGTGCCACCCAGGCGCCCCTATAAAGCGTCTTTAAAGTAATGTTATCATTATATCTCCTGTTGCTCAAGATGCCATTAATTATAAGATGCACTGTGATTTTATATACCAATATAAAGAAATAAACTGCCCAATATACTCTAACACCATACTTTCTTAACACTTACAATAAATGTAATAACTATGGAAATCTCTTGTAGACTTTTGTAATTTTTTTATCATCTGTGTGTGTGTGTGTGTGTGGTATGAAATGCACTAGAATTAGGGTATTTATAAAGTACCCTAACTTTCAGAGGCAGACCCCTTGAAGCTTTTTGAAAATTTATTAGCGTTGTTGTGTTCCCTTATTATCATTCAGTATCATCCTTTGTGCCATCAAAAGTGCTGATAATGTTGCATTTTCTAAAAGAGGACGTCTCTAGTAATTCTGAGATTTACTCCCAGGCTGCTGACATTAATTTTGCTTTTTTAAAATTTGAGGTGAAATTCACATAACACAAAATTAATCATTATAGAGAGTACAGTTTTTCTCACTAATCTCCTTTCTGTTTCTGTGGATTTACCTAGTCTAGATATTTCATATACAAGGAATCATAACATATGTAATTTTTTGTGTCTGCCTTCTTTCACTTATAAAAATGTTTTCAAAGCTTATCTGTGCTGAGGCATATTATCAGTACTTTATTCCTTTTTATTGCCGAATAATATTCTGTTCTATGTACAGATCATAATTTGTTTATTTATCTGTTGGTCGATGGATACTTGAGTTGTTTTTACCTTTTGGCTATTGTGAACGGTGCTGCTAAAAAAAACACGTGTACAAGAATTTGTTTGAGTGCTTGTTTTTAGTTCTTTGGGGATATTAATGGAATTTCTGGGTCATTTGGTAATTTTACTTTCAGTTTTGGGAAGAACCATGAAATTATTTTCTCTGTGGTTGCACCATTTTAGATTCCACCAGCAATGTACGAGGGTTCGAATTGTTCCTCATCCATGCCAATACTTGGTTTTTTCCTTTTATTTTTTTAATTATAGTCATAGTGAGTGTGAAGTGGTTTCTCATTGTGGTTTTGATTTGTATTTCCCCAGTGACTAATGATATTAAACATAATTTCATGCATTTGCTGGCCATTTTTATATCTTCTTTAGAGAAATCAGTATTCAAGTCTTACGCCCGTTTAAAAATTCTGTTGTGTTTTGTTTTGTTGTCATTGTTTTATCGAGCTATAAGTGTTCTTAATATATTATGGATTATGTACTCTTATCAGATATATGATTTGCCAGTATTTCTCCCATTCTATAGGTTGTCTTTAATTTCTTGATAATGTTCTTTGAAACACAAATATTTTAAATTTAATGAAATACTATTTTTTTCTTTTGTTTTTCATGTTTTTGTTATCATACTAAGAATCCATTGCCAGAATTCAAGATGCAGCACTAGGTTTTCTTCTAAGAACTTTATGGTTTTATATTTATTTGTTGATTCGTCTTGAGTTAATATTTGTATATAATATGAGGTAGGGGTTCAACTTTATTCTTTTGCCTGTGGATATCCAGTTACTCCAGCACTCCAGCAAATACCATTTGTTGAAGATACTGTTCTTCCCCCATTGAATGGTCTTGGCATCCTTGTTGAAGTCAGTTTTCCATAAATATATTGGTTCATGACTGGACCCTCAGTTATTTTCCATTGGTTTATATGACTATTCTTATGTCAGTACCACACTATTTTGATTACTGTAGTTTTGTAGTAAGTTGTGAAATTGAGAAGAGTGAGTCTTCCGCTCTGCTCTCCTTTTCAATATTGTTTTGGCTATTAAGGACTCCCTTGTAATTCCACATGCATTTGAGGATTATCTTCAATATTTCTGCAAAAAACAAAGGGTGGGGAGGTGTGCATTGAAACTGTGATAGAGATTGTATTGAATCTTTGGATGACTTCAGGTGGTTTGCCACCTTAACAATAGTAAGTCATAAACATGGGATATCTTTTTATTTATTTGGGTCTTCTTTAATTTCTTTCAGCAATGTTTTATAGGTTTCAGTATACAAGTCTTTCACCCCCTTGGTTAAATTTACTCCTCAGTATTTTATATTTTGGGATGTTATTGTAAACAGAACTGTTTTCTTAATTTCCTTTTCAGTATAGAAGCACAATTGACTTTTGCATTTGATTTTGTACCCTTGAACTTCACTGAATTCATTTATGAGGTCTCATAACTTTTTCTGTGGATTATTTGGGATTTCTATATATAAGATCCTGTCAACTGCAAATCTATAAATATAGTTTTACCTACTCTTTTCCAACTTAAATGCTTGTTATTTCTTTTTCTCATCTAATTGCTCTAGCTAGAACTTCCAGTACAGAGTTGAAAGGCAGTAGCAAAAGTGTCATCTCGGTTTTATTCCTGATAGTGGGAGGAAACTTTCAGATTTCACCATTGAGTGTGATGGTGACTGTGGATTTTTCTAAAAGTTCTTTATCAGGTTGAGGAAATCTATTCCCGTTCTTAGTCTGTTGAGCATTTTTGTCATGAAAGAGGGATGGATTTTGTCAAATACCTTTTCTGTCAATTGAGATGATCATATGTTGTTGTTGTTGTTGTAGTTGTATTTATGCAGTGTATTACATTGATTTTTTAAAAAATGTTGAAACACCTTTGCATTTTTTAGGATTAATCCCACTTGGTTGTAGTATATAATCCTTTCATCATACTGTTGGACTGAAACCACTACTATTTTTTGAGGACTTTTGCATCTGTAGTTGTAAGGGGTATTGTTCTGTTTTTTTGTTTTCGGTTTGTTTTGTTTTGTTTTTCTACTTTTTGGTGTCTGTCTGGCTTTGATATCAGGGTAATGCTGACCTCACAAAACGAAGAAAGAAGTGCTCTTTCTTCTATTTTTAGGTGAGTGTTAGATGGAGAGGTCTTCATTCTTTATTAAATATTTGGTTTCCATTCTTTATTAAATATTTCATGGAATTTATCTATGAAGTCGCCTGATTTTAGATTTGTCTTTAGGAGATTTTTGATTATTAGTTCAATCTCTTGTTACAGATCTATTCAGATTCTATATTTCTTTGAGTCAGTTTTGGTGATTTGTGTGTTTCTAGGAATTTGTTTATTTTATCTAGTGATCTAGTTTTTTGTATAGAATTATTCATGGGCTTCTTTTTAAATTCTTTTCAGTTTTGTAAAGTGAGTAGTAAATAAAATTTTAGTTATTTTATGTATTTTTAGTTATTTTTAACTTTTTTTTTCTTTTTTCCCTCAGTCATCTTAGTTAAAGATTGGTAATTCTGTTGAACTTTTTAAAGAATCAACTTTTGGTAAATTGATTCTCTGTAATATATTTCTATTCTTTATATTTTCTGCTGTAATCATTATTATTTTCTTTCTTTTTCTAGCTTTAGCTTTAGTTTTCTCTTCTACTTCCTTAAGATGTAAATTTAGGTTTTCAATTTGAGAACTTTCTTCTTTGTTAGTATAAATATTTACAGCTATAAATATCCCTCTACTCACCGAGTTCATTCCTTTTATAAATTTTGGAATGCTGTGTTTTTGTTTGCATTCATCTCCAAATATGTTTTTTAAATTTCCCTTTGATCTTTTCTTTGACCCATTGTTCGCTTAAGCCTGTGTTGTTTAATTTGCACATATTTGTGAATTTTCCAGTTTTCTCTCTGGATTTCCAGATTTCCTCCATTGCAATGAGAGTAGATACTTTTCATGATTTCAGTTTTAAAAAATCTATTCAGGCTACTCTGGCAGGCTGGTATATGATCTGTTCTAGTTACTATTCCGTGTGCACCTGACCACCTAAGAACATGTGCCTTCTCTTGTTTTGGAGTGGAATATTCTATAAATGTTAGGTTTGGTTGATTTGTAGTGTTGTTTAAGTCCTGTATTTACTTACCAACCTTTTGTCTACTCATTACTGAAAGTGCATTTTGAAGTCTTCAACTATTACTTAAAACTCTCTCTCCCTTTAATTCTGTCAGTGTTTTCTTTATATGTACTTGGGCTCTGTTATTTGGTTCAAATATGTTTATAGTTGTTTTGTCTTCTTGATGAATGAATTGACCCTTTTATCAATATCTAATGACCTTTGTCTTTAACCATTTTTTACTATAACTCTATTTTGTTTATTAGTATAGCTACTGCAGTTTTGGTTACTATTTGCTTAGCTATGTAAATGGTGAGCTAGTGCTTTATTTTTACAATGGTTTCTAGTGAAGAAAGAATTACTAATGGCATTTTGCTATTTGTTTTCTACAACCTACATTAATTTGCATTCCTTAATTCCTCCACTACTGCTTTCTTCTTTTTTTATTCTTTTTTCTTAGTGTGCTATTTTGATTCTTGACTCATATCTTTTTCTGTGTATCTGTTAGTTTTTTTTTCTTTGTAGTTACTATGGGATTAAAATAACATCCCAATTTTATAGCAGTTTAGTTTGAATTGTAAATAGGTTGGTATCAATAAACAAAATCTCTCCTATATGGCTGTTCCTCCACTTTATAATGTCATTGTCACAAGTTATATTTTTATATTTTGTTACAATTAACATATATTTATAGTCATTGTTTTGTGAATTTGTTTTTAAAATCATATGGGAGGGGTGCCTGGGTGGCTCAGTCATTAAGTGTCTGCCTTTGGCTCAGGGCATGATCCCGGCGGTCTGGGATCGAGCCCCACATCAGGCTCCTTGGCTGGGAGCCTGCTTCTTCCTCTCCCACTCCCCCTGCTTGTGTTCCTCTCTCGCTGGCTGTCTCTCTTTGCCAAATAAATAAATAAAATCTTTAAAAAAAATAAAATAAAATAAAATCATATGGGAAACAAAAAGAGAAGTTACAACCCCCAAACACAATAATAGCTTTTATATTTTCCTATATAGATAACTTTCCTGAAGTTCTTTATTTCTTCATGTGGCATCTAGTTATTGTCAAGTGTCTTTTCATTTCAGGACTCCTTTCAACATTTCTTACAGGAGTCCCTACCAGTGACTAGGACTACCTTAGGTTTCATTTATCTGGAAATGCCTTATTTCTCCATTTTTAAAGGTTAATTTTGTCAGTTAAAGAATTCTTGCTTGACTTTTTTTTCTTTTAGCACTTTATTTTAATTTTATTATGTTATGTTAGTCACCATACAGTACATAACTAGATTTTGATGTAGTGTTCCATGATTCATTGTTTGCATATAACACCCAGTGCTCCATGCAATACGTGCCCTCCTTAATACCCGTTACCGGGCTAACCCATCCCCCAACCCCCTCCTTCAGCACTTTAAATCTGTCTTTCCACTGCCTTCTGGCTTCCAAGGTTTCTAATGAGAAATTAGCTGTTAATCTTTTTTTTTTTTTTTAAGATTTATTCATTTATTTTAGAGAGAGAGAGCAGGGGGCAGGGGCAGAGGGAGAGAGAGTCCCAAGCAGTCTCAGAGCTAAGCGTGCAGCTCAATATAGGGCTCAATATCATGACCCTGAAATCACTGCCTGAGCTGAAACCAAAAGTTGGTCGCTTAACCCACTGAGCCACCCAGGTGCCCCAAATTAGCTGTTAATCTTAATAGTATCCATTTTAGTTGAAGAGTTGGTTCTCTCATTGCTTTCAAGATTTTCTCTTTTTCTTTTGTTTTGGGTAGTTTGATTATAACATGTGTTGGTAAGCATCCTTTGAGTTTATCATAATTGATGTCCATGAAGCTTCATGTATTTCACCAAATTTGGGAGATTTTCATCTATTATTTCTTTAAATATTCTTTCTGCCCTCTTTTCTCTCTCTTCTCTTTCTGGGACTCCCATAATGTATACATTGTTATACTTAATGGTGTTTGACAGGTAATCTAGGCTCTATTCTTTTTTTTTTTTTCATTATTTTTCTTCTTTGTCCTCAGAATGAGTGATTTAATTGTACTGTTTTCAAATTTGCTGAATATTTCTTCCACCTGCTCAAACCTGTTATTTAGCCACTGTGGTGAAATTTTCATTTAAGCTATTGACTTTTTTCATCTATGTGCATCTCTAGATTTTTATTTTGCTTTTTTATGATTCCTATCTCTTTATAGCTTTTCTCTAATCATACATCATTCTTCTGGTTTCCTTTAGTTTGTTTCTCACGGTTTCCATTAGTTCTTTGAGCATACTTAAGACTTTCGATTTAGTCTATGTCTAGTAAGTCCAATGTCTGGACCTACTCAGAAAAGGTTTCTGTCCATTCTTTTTTTCCCCCCCTGTGTCTGGGCCATCCTTTTCTGTTTTTTTGGTATGCCTGTACGTTTTGGTTCAAAACTGGAAATTTAAAATATTATGTGGTAAATCTGGAAACCTGTGTAGTAAATCTGGAAATTGTCTCCCTCTCATCCCCAGAATATTCTGTTGCTTGTTAAGTGTTACAGTCATCATATATCATATATAATATAGACTGCATTTTGTTATGTGTGGTCACCGAAGTCTGTTATTTTATCTTAGTGGTCAGTCAGTGACCTGACGGAGATTTCCTTAAACACTTGGAGCAAAAAAGAAAAAAGAAAAAAAAAAAAACCTTCCTGGTCTTTGCAGAGTAGCTGTGAGCTGGGGCATTTGTGAAATGTTTAGCCAGGACACCTGTGACTCTACCTAATGTTCATCCCCTGCTTGCACAGAGCTCAAAGATCAACCAGAGGTCAAACCTTGGGTCCCCTTAGACATCCTTTCTGAGAATGTACATGGCTCTGAGCATCGTGGCATACTCAGCTCTTAAAAGTGCTTACTCCCCAAGTACTTGCCTTCTCAGCCTTCTTCCCAGGATTTTTGGTCTATCTGCTTCTTGCTTCCCTTGCCACATCCCCACCCTTGTCCTAGGCAGCTACAGATAGTATATGTCTTTAAATGTTTCCATAGGCATCCGCCTGGGAAGCTGCTCCCATCTGAGGAGGGCAGAGCAAAGGCAAGCTTCTGTACTGGGCCCTTGGTAATCACCAGGCAAGTCAAAATGCACAGCCACAGTGTTTTGATAACAAGGTCCATACTACATCTTCTGGCACCAGTAAACAGCATCATGAATGTGGTCCATCATTCCTATGGCCATTGTTGAGTTGGGGAATAGAGGATAATAGGTGAATAAGCACAATTACCACGTCACTTTCTTACCAAAAATTTAGCGGCTTCCTTTGTCATTAAGCACAACCCTGGTTTCTGTAAGTTTTTTGCTTAGATTCCAGAATTTTCAAAAAAGTTGATTCTATCAGTGTTTGTCAATGTAATAGATGCTTCAGTGGAAGGAGTGATTCTTGAAGGCTTCTACTCCAACATTTTCTGTTACATCAATTTCAGGGTTTTGTTTTGTTTTATTTTGTTTGCTTGTTCACTAGCACTTTCTTAATCTTACTGGAAAATGTCAATGGAATGTTGTCAGATGACTCAGATTCATATTCTTTTCTCAAATTTTGTTATTTCTGGTTTGTTGACTGAAATATATAGGGGCTGCTATTGTGCAATTATGTCTTCAGGAGATATAATCAAAAAGCTTACGTATAGGCAACTATAGGTACGTTGGGGGAAAAAGAATCTTAATCTTGGGAGACCCTGGGTGGCTCACTAGGTTAAGCGTCTGCCTTCAGCTCAGGTCATGATCCCGGGGTCCTGGGATTGAGCCCCACATCGGGCTGCCTGCTCAGCGGGAGTCTGCTTTTCCCTCTCCCTCTGCTGTTCCCCCTGCTTGTGCTTGTGGTGTCTCTCTCTCTCTCTGTCAAATAAATATAAATAAAACCTTTAAAAAACAAAGAATCTTAGCCTTGGAATCAGACAGTTTTCATCTTGTTGAGAGTAACTGTATGGAGCCATCTATTGTATGACTCGTCTTGATTTCAGAGATATTGAAGTGTGAAACAAATATGCAGTCTGAATTAATGAAATAAAGAAGATACTGTGTCTGCAAGTTAAGGCTTCATTAGTGTTTTCATTTGTATTTATCCAACTTGAAACACGCATTATTTCAAGACTAGAAATTTCAATAAAGGTTTTTTTGTTTTTTTTTGTTTTCCTTAAAGCAGTGGTGATCTTTAAGAAACTCTAGTTTCTCAGCTATTGTTATCGTACAACTTTCTGAATGGATCCTTTAAATTCTATCTATAGCCAGACGTTTTTCCACTTGGGTGAGTCTATGGAGTCACTTTTAGCTCTTGAATCTGAAAAATTTGTACTTTGTTTAATATTGTGTTTGGTTTTTAAGTGTGTTTGCTTTGTTCTTTGAAGAGGTGCTTTTTTCTCCCTACTTATGGTAAATTTTTAAGATGGGTTTGTGGCTTACTACAGTAAGATGGGTTTACTCTGGAAGTGAAAACAAAACAACACAAAAGAAAAAGCAGATTTTAATCATTGCTCTTCTTCTGAAGCTAGTTAATGCATGATACTGCTTAAAAACCGAGGTTCCTCTCCTACAAAAAAGAATTGCTAATAGGACCTCTCCCCTAGGCTTGAGGTTATGTAATTATGGTTCTTAGAAATTAGTAAATCATAGTTGCTGCTGCTTTTTCTCTTTCTCCTATTCCCTCCTCCTCTAGCTTTGGGCCCCCTGCCCCAGATCTGACTTTAATCCCAACTGCTGATTTCCAGTGGCTGTAAATCTATTGGTTACCAACATCGTGCTTGTCAACTAATCCTCTGTGTGTGTGTGTGTTATGTGTGTGTGTATCCTGGATTTGGCCTGATGCTGGGATAGTGATCTCTCCCAGCTGCAAGCTATGGGGCATTCATGAAAGTGAAACTATATTCTTCACACTTTCTGCAACTATGTGAATGTTAGATTGAATGTATGTAATTGTTAGTTAACATTCAGCTCTCCAAACTCCAATCTTATTTAAAAGTAATAATATTATATATATAACAATATTGTATATACCATTATATATATATATAATACAATAATAATCATTAAACATTTCAAAGAGGTATCACATCACAAGCTAATGGTGTTCTGCAAAGCCAGATGGATTTATTGTTTCTTAGAAAAATGTAGGGCATGGGTATCTCTACATACATATAAGACAATGGCAAGTATATATTAAGAATACCACCTTCATACCCAAAATGAGCTGTCACTTCACACCCACTAGTATGTCTAAAATGAAAAGGTGATCAGTAAACAAGTGTTGGTGGGTCTGTGGAGAACATGATACCCTCATCCTTTGCTGATCGGAATGTAAATTGATAAAGGCACTTTGGAAAACAGTTTGGTAGTTCTTCAAAGTGTTAAACAGAGAGCTATCACGAGGCTCAGGTCTTCCACTCCTGGGTGTATACCTAACAGAATTGAAAACATATTCTTCATGGGGTGATGAAATTTCTGGAATTAGGTAATGATGGTGACACAGCTATATAATAAAAGCCATTGAATTGTTACTTAAAAAAAAGAATACCATCATTAAGATGTCTCAAGATGTATGAAATCTTGTTGTTAATATTATATTAGTGTGTGCTGTACATTTGAAACAATTTTATGTTCATATCAAAAATCTGTAAAGACTTCCAGGGTGAGGGGGGACATTATTCATAGCATTCATTTTCCCAAACTTGTTTTTTAAGTATATAAGGTCCTAAAGTTCTTGATCATAAAAATACTCTACAGAGTGTTTTGAGGTAGACAACTACCAGCTTAAGAAAGAAATACCTATTGCACATGATCGAGTCAGTGCAATCTGGATTTTGATTTTTTTTTTTAAGATTGTATTTATTCATTTGACAGAGAGAGACAAACACACACAGCAAGAGAGGGAATGCAAGCAGGGGGAGTGGGAGAGGGAGAAGCAGGCTTCCTGCCGAGCAGGGAGCCCAACATGGGCTCCATCTCAGGACCCTGAGATCATGACCTGAGCTGAAGGCAGACGCTTAACGACTGAGCCACCCAGCACCCCTGGATTTTGATTTAATCAAATTGTTTAGAACAGTCTTTAGTATGCAGGGGAATTACCTGGGCAGTGAGTGATTCTGATGCAGGCCATCTATAGACGTTTTAAGATGGGTGTATAACAAGAGTGTTCCCCTATAGTGGAATGATGAGATAGGTGAAGAAGAAAGAGGAATCTTCATAGCAGCCTATGATGTCGATCTACTTATTACCATTTTATAAACAAGGAAACTGCCTCTGAGATGTGAGATATTAGAGAATCTTAGGTAACAGTGTCAATAAATGGAGACACCTTGATTCAAAGCTGTCTTCCTAATTCAAATATTTCATGCTTCCTGCTAGGTGTCTATGATATAGGCTTTAATTAAGACACTGAGATAAAGACTCAGGTTATTCTTCGAGCTATTTTTTAAAAATTTTGAGATGTGGAAATAAAGGCACACTGCTGGTCCAGCAACAGCTTGTCATGGGTACTTTGCCCCGGGGTGTGCACACTACTGGGTTCTAAATAATCCACTGTCTGCCAGCTCCCTGTGACAGCTCTCTGAATTAGCAGAAAGCACCTCCCTGCACCTACTGAGGCCAGAGCCCCTGGTGCTGGTCTCTCAGCTGGGGAGGGATTGCCGTGGTGAGGAGTGGCGGCGAGAAGCAGATGTTCTTGGTGAGGAATTGAGGCAGGCACCTCTAGAGTGTGGCAGAGCGACACCATCTGCCTGTCCTTCTGCAGGTCCCCAACTCAGCTGCTCCTGAGGAGGGAGGGAAAGCAATTTAAAATGTTTGTGTGGTCTATTCCACCTATGTGCTTGCAGTGTTTCTCATTAGCTGGAGACACACCAGGCTCATTTCATTAGTCAGATTCTCCGTTGTGTGAGGTGTGCTGAAGCCATTCAGGAATGATGCGAACGAGAGAACTTGCTCTGTCTATCATCATTGGAGAGTGCCCCAAATCCCTGAACTGGGGAAAACCTCCCACCTTTCAGTCATTCAACAAATATAATGTGCCTACTCTGTGTTAGGAGCGGCACTGGTATGGGGAATATAATAGAGAAAGAGGGAGGTGGGACTCACTGCCTTCTTAGAGAATAATCTGTTGGGGGAAGGAACAATAAGCCGAACAATTCCAGGGAAATAGTTGCTACTCAGGGATGTGTAGTTGTTCATCACAACCTGGTTAGACCAACTATGCTTTGATCCCTCACATTGCTCTTACTCCCACACAAATCAGGAAATGGTGGGTTTGTTTATTTTGTTTTGTTTTAGGGGGAGAAATTGGTCGCCGGCTGGGGAATGTGTTAAATAAGATGATGGGATTTACGAAGGCAAAGAGGGGAAAGAAGTTGAGACAGAAGAAATTTCTCGGTAGGCACCAAAGAGAGCCGGGTACCTTTTGGTAACTCCAGCTCCTTATGGCTAGAGGGTAGGTGAACTTTGGGAATAAACACAGGACTGTATTTTATGTTACCTTTACCATAGGTTTCTGTAAGACTTTTGGATAAAAGTAAATGTCACTTATAGATAATACCTTACATAACAATTTATGAAGGTATTAGCTTTCTCAGTCTTTCTGTATCTCTGTCTTAACCTCTCAATCTCAATACTTCTTCTATCAGTCTTTTTCATGTACGTACTAAATTCGCACAATTGTACAAATAGTAGATATTTTACAAAATTAATGTTAGAAGGTTTTAAGTTAGTTGTGAGAAACTAGGTGATGTTTCACAGGGGCTGAGGAATCATAAAGTAGTCAAAAAGACATGAACCATGGAGTAAAATTGTCTTGAATTTAAATCCTGATTCTGCCATGTACCAAATGTCTGAGGTTAGGCAAGTTACTTACCACGTGTATCTTGTTTTGTCATCTGTAAAATGAGGATAATAAAACTGCTGTCAGGCAAAACTTCCATGTGAATTATTTGAAATCACATGTGTCAGGGGTCCTAAATCCACTTCTATGGATCCCAGGATTTTATGCAAAATATTATATTTATATGCATTTGGGGGACCTAAGTATGCATAAACCTTATCAGATTTATCAGATTGCCTGAATCATTAATCTCAAAGTATCCAAGGCTGAAAACAAGGGCTCCTAAAAGATGATTTTCCTACTCCTTTGCCTTGAAAATATTATGTTTATGATATTTCAAATGGTGGATATATATCTATATTTTTATTGGAGGTGTAGTCAAGGTAAATTACTAATTGATTTCCCCAGTCAACACAATAACAGGACCGTTGTCAAGAAAGACGGAATGATGCAAGTATTCAGAGTTTAATGAGGGAGATTTGCTCAGCAGGCTTAGAAGTGGTAGAGAGAACAGGGGTTAACATCTTGCTCTTCGGAATCACACAATGAGTTAAACACTCCATTATGCCCCTGATGGCAGTTAGCAGTTACATAAACATTATAGCTAGTAACCAATAAATCTTACTGTAGTAAGCCTCTGACATGATTTCTTGCTAATGTCTAATGGGTGGCTAAGTGAATTTGTAGGATGTGCTTTCTTTTATCAGTCCAAGACCCATGCTCTTACTCTTTGGTGGGTCTACCGTTTTCAAATGGCCTCAGCGTATTCTCCATTCAGCCACAAGTGAAGAAAGGAAAGGGCCCATATGGAAGACAACCTACTTCTTAAACATTTTGATCAGAAAGTTAATTGCATTGCCATGCCTAATTTCAGGGAAAGATGGAAAATGTAGGCTAGCACCCCATAGGAAGGAAATGGATTTTGATTAACTCACAATGAGCTCAGTCACATTGGCTTTGTTGAGTAGAGCAAGACATTTCTTCTCTCAAGACCTCACTTTTCCTACCTGTATGATAAAGAGCTTAATATTTTCCTCAGGGGCTTATGAGCATTAGATGTACTAATCATTGTAAAGCTTTCACATTGTTCCCTGTGTAATCTAGTACTCAATAAATGTCCTCTATCACTATATTATCATTCTATAAGCGGTCAGAAGCATCTTTACTGAGCAAAGTTAATGCTGCCTGGGTGAATACAAGTTTCTCAACAGCAAAGAGTCAAAGGAATTCAGGGCTTCAGAAGGCTTCCATTAAAGAAACAAACAAGAAAAAAGTCTTGACATCCAGTGCTTAAAGGAAGTTTGGCAATCGCTTGCTCAAGTTCAAATATGAGCTTGTCTAGAGCTCCTGGGATGAGAAAGAATGGATTCAAATTTTACTCTTTGATAAAGTGGTTGTCACCAGGCCTAATTGCTCTAGGCACCATTAAATGTGAACTGAATTATAGCCCAACTGCCTTTTTCATTCAGCTTTGTGGTTTATGACTTTGCCACCAGCTTCAGGTATCTGGCTGCTGAATGAAGGAAAAAAAAAAAAAAAGAAGCACCCACCAGAAACCAAATGACTGTAACCACAGATCATCCTGAGTTTTCAAAATGTAATCCTGGTACAATTGAATGATGTAAAATGCAGGCACATTTCCCCTGGCAATTTCAAGTAGAAGTGAACGTTTGCAAGACATATTTTGATCTGGCAGAGCAGAGCAATCTTTGCTCCTGGAATGTTTTTGTTTGTATAATTCAGCTTCTCTTCCTCTTCTTTTTGATATCCTTCCTTCCCACGCAATCAATTATTAGGTTTCCTAATCATACATAGAACATCTTCAAGATCCTAAAATAGGCATACACAATTGAAGGCCATTTAGCAAATGTTAGATAGAAAAAATGAGGCCAAAAAAAGCTTTTAAACTGACTGTAAGATCTGAACACTTAGAATCAATTATAAAGCCAGAATGCTCTAAGGGGAGTTATTTGCCTATTTATTTTCCTTCTGACAAATGCAAGCTTGACTTCCATAGTAAGGCAGGATCCTTGTAGATCGGTATGTTTATGTATATGATATATAAAGATATATATTATGTATATAAAATAGATACCAATGGACATACATATTTATATAGATTATTTATATACATATATCTATTGACCAATTGACAGATGTAGGTAGAGAACTGGGGAGGTTATTTAATTAGCAAAATAATAAAAACAAGAAGAATATTTGATGAGAATAGGTAAACCATCAATGTGTAATGACAACTCCATATATCTTCCTATAATGATAATCACTGATACTGATTTAGTTTATACTTTGAACCAAGCACTTTGCTACAAAGTGCTTATGCATACATTATCTTGAATACTCACAGTAATCCTATAGAATGTCTTTTATTATTCCATTTCATGTGTGAAGTAAGTAAAGCTTGGTGACATTGGTTCACTCAACTTCTCCCAGGTGTCAGACGGCAGAGTCAGGATCTGATTCCAGATCTTTCTAACCTCAAAGTCTTCACTCCTCTTACCATACGACATAAAGAAAATTGTGTAGAGCACACTAGTCACTGGCTTCTGCTTTCACTTCTTTGTATTTTCTCCCACCTACAGACTCTAGAGAATTGTGCGTGTGTGTGTATGTGGGTGTTTTTTTCTAGCTTTAATATAATTTAAAAAGTGCCCTTCATTTACCTTCTGCCTCTACCAGTATTGCCATTCTGTTTGCCAAGTAGTGGAGTTGCAGAGAATCCCTTCAACTCCTAACAGCGGGAGGAGTCACCTCTAGCTTCAGAAACTGGTGATCAGTTCCCTTGATGACCTTCTGTTTGCCTCTCTCCACTGCAGAGGAAACCACAGGCCTGTAAGTCTGTCGTCTATTCCTCTCTCTCCCTAAAGACATTTAATAATTGTTGTTTTTAAGTTTTCTTCCTTTTCTATAGCTTGTTTCCTTCAAGTTGCTTTTGTCTGTTTGTCTTCTATCCTATCCTATCCTATCCTATCCTATCCTATCCTATCCTATCCTATCCTATCCTATCCTATCCTATCCTATCCTCTGCTTTACTTGTTTTGGCTTCTGTTACTCTTATTAGAGAATTTTCACAAGTCTGGTGATTGTTGACTTTTTTCTCATATTAGGAGTAGGGCAAGCTGATGCGAAGCTCTGGAAGGGACTTTTTTTTTTAAAGATTTTATTTATTTGAAAGAAAGAGAGAAAGAGAGCGCATGCGTTCATGAATGGGGTGGGGGGCAGAGTGAGAGGAAGAAGCAGGCTCCACACTGAGCAGAGAGCCCGACATGGGGCTTGATCCCAGGACCCTGGGATCATGACCTGAGCCAAAGGCAGATGCAACCAACTGAGCCACCCAGGTGCCCCGCAGACCATACCGTAGAGTGATTTCGCTGGTCCATTTCCCTGGGTTATGTTGAACACTAGTGGTTTTAGTTTTAGATTTTTCACTTGAGCTGGCTAGATTTCTCAGAGAAGACATTTCTGTTTTCCAAGTTGGAACATAAAGCCTTTTTGCTGGTATCCGGAGATCAATTAAGGAAAAAAGCTTAGGATAAGTTCTTAGGATTCAACATGCAATCTTTTACTTCACTCCTCTCTCCATTAGTAGTAAAGTAGTTGCTCTTTTTATCTGTTCTTTTTGTCTTTATGAGTATATGCCTTTTGTGGTTGTCATCCCTTTGGTTTTATTATACAAGTCTTTGAGGAAGAAAAATTCCATGCCTGGGTTGAGTTGACCAACTCTAAACAAAAATATCCTCATCATAATTTTAATTTGCATTTCCTTGATTACCAGTGAGGGAAGATATGTACATATGTCTTTTCTGCTAAATGCCTGGTCACTTATTTTGCACATTTTAAAAATCAGTTGTCTTTTTTATACATCTATAGGAATTCTTTATATATTCTAGAACAAATCCTTTTTTATGTTTTCCAAAACAGATGATAATTCTTTAACTATCACACATAGTGAGAGAATGTACTGAATAAACATAAAAAGTGTAATAAGTAACAGAATCTACAATTTATTACATCTAATCTTCACGATAATGGTACAAAGAAGGTGAAATTTTCTTCACCTGTAGATAAGCAAATGAGGGTCTAGAACATTTATGACTTCATGTAAGTCCCCCCAATTTTTAAGATAGACAAAAGTATAAAACTCAAATCTGAAACCACTCTATTTCATTTACTATTTTGACATTTACTTCTCTCAAGAGGATAAAGCAGTAGGCCATATCTTTTTGTAGAATGGTCTTTGAAATACAAAATGTTAACAGAGCATTTTTATTCTAAATAAAATTAAATAAAATTCTAAAATAAAATTCCAAAATATTAACCAAAGTTTTTTCCATCCTTTTATCCTTCTCCTCTCTCTTTTTTCAAGAAACAAGGTTAATCAACCATATTTTGTTCAACTAGGACTGATCTGTTACCAAAATTCAAATACACCAATTGGAAATTTTGCTTGGACAGGTAGCAAAGACAGGAAAGTAGATATCAAATTCCCTTTATTATTTGATTTAATTCTGTCATAGTCTCCTAGCATTTTCTGTTACTCTAATAATACATCAGTTATTTGAGACCAGTCTTAGAAATCAAACTGGGAGATAAAATGCTTAGTTCTATGTGTATTGTTTTATTGAGCAGTAGAAGCCTACTCTAAAGTATGGAAAATATATAAATTATGGAAAATATATAAAGTATGGAAAATATATAAAGTATGGAAAATATATAAAGTATGGAAAATTGCTCAATAAGCTAAAATGCACAGCTTTTGTAGTGAAACAAAAATGGCATGTTACAGAAACTATGGATGGGAGATGATAGCAGAAAATGCTTTCAGTGTTTCCTTTAAGATCACAAAAGCGTTCTCAGGTTGTGCAGAGCATGAAAGAAGTCAGACGCAAATCTATATTCACAGGGCAAGGCAGTGGTCTTTCAAGAATGTTTTCCATGGAGAAGAGACCAGAATCACAACTAGGATCTAAGATTGCAGGTGGAAGGGTAATTACCCACTAGAAGAATGCACCACGTGTCATTTCTGAACATGGGAAGGACTCCTGAGAACCCTGTTCTTGATCACCTCATCATGTGGGGTAGTGGCACATGTTGTATTTGAAAAGCATAAGATAATGAGCTGGAATTCATTCATTTTCCAACTTTGCTTCTTTAGAAGTTTAATGATTTGGGGGAAAGTCAATAAATTTCTTTGAGCCTTAATTTCTTCACCTGTAAAGTTAGGAGGAAAATCTCTGCCACACATCATCGTTATAAGAATCAAATTATATAATTACCTGAAAGTGCTTTGTAAGCAGCCAAACACTACACCAATTAGGTTGTCATTAGTACTTTGATTAGCTAATCTCTGTTGCTAATTATGATGCATCAAGTGAACTTTGCCATAAAGGTTTAAATACTTAACCACCTACATGACTCCGTAATTCTGTGTAATGGATCACAATCACGACATCTCTTATGGGTAAGGGAGACAAGGGTGCTAGAGTGGAAATTAGACTATGAGTTACCCAGACTGGAGTTCCCCTTTCATCCTTTTGCCTACTAGCTATGTGTCCTTGGACAAGACTCTGAACCTCTCTGATTTCTGATTTCCTTATCTGTAAAGTAAGGATACTCAGTTCTAACTCTCAGTCTTGTGATGATTAAATAAGTTGATAAACAGTACCGATATAAAAAGTTACTGAAACTTATTGGAATTTAAGTACAGTTGACCCTTAAAACATGAATTTGAACCTCATGGGTCCAATAATACACAGGTGTTTTTTTTGTTTTTGTTTGTTTGTTTGCTAAGTACAATATAGTACTATAAATGTATTTCTCTTCCTCATGATTTTCTTTACACTTTTTCTCTAGCTTACTTTTGTAAGAATACAGTATATAATACATATAACATACAAAATATATGTTAATCACCTGGATATGTAATCTGTATGGCTTCCAGTCAATAGTAGGCTATTAGGAGTTACATTTTTGGGGAGTCAGTAGTTTTGCACACATTTTCCACTGTGTGGGGGTCAGTGCCCCTAACCATCAGGTTGTTCAAGGGTCGATTATAATTGTTACTCCTATACTTCCCCTCAAACCCATTCTATTCTAAACATGGTATGAATGTTCAGGAAACATTTTGGTTGCTTCTAATGTTAGATCAAGAATTAAGTTTAGACAGGAATCAGAATTTGAGGAGTAGGGTAGACTACTGAATGAGAATGGCAAATACTCTCTCTGGCCACATTTTATGAAAATAATAAAGTTGAAACGCTATTAGTGTGATAATTCTATTTATTTCTTAAAGAATTGGTGAGAGCTTCAGTATCTCTGAGATCCTCTGTCTGGGTTCTTGGTGCCTTTATCAATTAAGTACAGCTGATTATTTACTTTGCCCCAACCATACTTGCCCCCACAACATTTTTCAGACAGGAAGGGACCGGTTTGTAGGTCCTTCATAAATGTTGTTAATAAATAAAGATATTCCTATCTCTATAGTTGATTAATTGGGTATGTTCTCTCTTATACAGAGACTGCTGCTGTTATTGATGATGATGATGATGGTAAAACATTAACAAAAACCCTTCATTGGTTAATAATAACGTTCATGTACTGTGCTAAGTTGTTTAACATGACTTTTTTGTTAAATCTTCAAAACAGTCATGTGTACAAATTAATGAATTAACTGTGGGGTATGGCAGGTCAGTTCTTCAAACTTCAAACAGTTGGTATTTAATGAAGGGAGAAAGAAAGAGGCAGTGAGACATACCATGTTCAATTATCAAGTTGTATTAAAATACCAGGTCTGCTTTATTCAATATTCATATAGTATTAGCTCAGATTATTACTTATTTTTGCCTGTCTTCCTAATTTTTTTTCCTTAATGGTTTTATTATGGAAATAACCGTCTCTATTCTGCACTACATTTTTATACATGTCATTCTGGTTATTCCATGATATGTAGCTTTATATTTACTTTATAAACATCATGTCATGTCAGTAAGGCTATGCTCAAATATGTTCTTACAATTTTGGGATAAGTCTTACAACATCCTTTCACAAACAAATTATTGCCAAGAATCTGAGGCCATATCCAGAAATCTGAATCAGATTGATAGAACTTTGCATGGCTATCCTTTTGCTTCACCAGGATTAATTTTGTTTTTCCTCCAAATTCCCAACTACTGGCAGAGAGAAGTGTTACTTTTCATCTCATCAGTTTCCTTCCCACGGCATAATAATGGCATCATTGGTCTCTTGTTGGTTTTATTAACCACCACAGAAATCTGTAGATTAAATAAATCTGGTGAGCTTTTCATATGTCCTGAGTAACTGTTTTAGAAAGAGACCAGTCACTTCTTCTCTGCTGTATTCTTCCTTCTATTTTCTCACTATTTGGTTTCCTTCCTGCTCCTTTTAATAAGGCTACCTAATACCTAGCCCAATATCTGTTGCATAGTTATAACTTCTTATATGTCAGAATTTTGAATAAAAATATAGTTTTAACTTTGTTTTTATTGTTTGAAGGCACTGTTGGTGCATAGCTTTGTGGAATTATTTAAGTGGTTGTTTAAAATACTTATTAACTAACCACAGTCCACTCAGAGTTAATATGTCACATGAAATGGAAAAGACACTGTAACCGTATAGTCCTATTTGTCCCTCATTCTTTGCACTGTTATTGTCATATACAGTATAGCAGATCTATAGTGTATAATCCCCATGATATGGCGGGGTTTATATATCATATATCTTATGGTAATTGGTAAGCCTATATCTCCTATAGCAATTAGGAGAAGAAAACATACATTATTTTTTTTACATTTACACACATATCCACCATGGCTGATACTCTTCATATTTTTTTTCCTTTAGATCCACACCTCTATGTAGTGCCATTTCCCTTCAGCCAGAAGATGGTTCTTTAGCGTTTCTTGTAGCGTAGGTCTGTTGTGATAATTCCTCTGTTGTGACATGGCTTTAATTTGCTTTTCTTTTGGAAGAGTATAGTTTCAAGATCTAGAATTTTGATGTGACTGATATTTAACCCTTTTAACCCTGTGAAGATACTGTACCATTGTCTTATAGATACTATTTTATTCTGATGGGAAGTTAGTTGTAGTTCATATTTTGTTTGCATGTATGTAAGGTGATTTCACATTTCCCTTCTGGATCTGGCCATGTTATATGAAAATAATAAAGTTGAAATGCTACATGGTGTGATAATTCTATCTATCCCTTAAAGAATGGTGAGAATTTCAGTATCTCTGATTATGAGATCCTCTGTCTGGGTTCTTGTTGCCTTTCATTAGTTGAGTATAACTGCACCTTTTCTTTGGTCATGTACCCTTTATCTTTGATTTTCAGTTTTTGACTCTGGTATACCCAAGTACTGCTGCCTTTGTTCTCTTGTTTGGTGTTTGATGACTGTGTTTTGTTTTAAGTTAGTGTGTTTCACAAAATTTTGGAATTTTTACATTATTCTTTGAAGTGGGTTTTCTGTTTGTTTGTTCAGTTCCATTCTTTCTCTTCTCTCCTTTTAGACTCAAATTACTTATATTTTGGACAGCTTCATGTTTTTGTATTCACTGATGTTATATTGCTTTTTTTGGTAAAATACATTTTTTTCTGTTTTTTAGCTTGGATAGTTTATATTTGTATTGATCTATCTTAAGGTTCACTGACCCTTTCTTCTACTATCTCAAAATTGATCATAAGCCCATGTGGGGGATTATTTTTTAATTCAGTTGCTGTATTATATAGGTCTAGAATTTTCATTTAGTGCTTTTTATTGTTTCTGTGTTTCTCTTATTATTCCCCATCTATTTATCCATTCTAACCAACTTATCTTTGAGTTATTGCACATATTTATAATAAGTGATTTAAAGTCCTTATCTGCAAATACCAACATCTGGGTCCTTTAGTTATCAGTTTTTATTCTTTGTTTTTTTCCCCCGGAACATAGGTTACATTTTTGAGTGTCTGTGCAAGTCTAGTATTTTTAAAAATTTTTAAAGATTTTATTTATTTATTTGATGGGAGAGAGAGCACACACAGGGGGAACAGCAGGCAGAGGGAGAAGCAGGCTTCCCGCTGAGCAAAGAGCCTGATGTGGGACTCAATCCCAGGACCCTGGGATCATGATGTGAGCTGAAGGCAGACGCTTAACCGACTGAGCAGCCCAGACGTCCCTATTTTTTAATTGTTTACAGGCCTTTGCAGGTGATGTGTTCTGGAGAGTCTCTAGATTCTGTTCTCTTTTTCTGAACAATGTTGATTTTATTTTCCCCTAGCAGTTTAGAAAAAACTTCATGGCTATATTCAGACTACAAATCGTATCTCCTCTAAGGTAGGCAGCCGATGAAATACCTAAGGTTCGTCCTTTCCTTCCTTCCTTCCTCCCTCCCTCCCCCCCTCCTTCCTTCCTTCCTTCCTTCCTTTCTTTCTTTCTTTCTTTCTTTCTTTCTTTCTTTCTTTCTTTCTTTCTTCTTTCTTTCTTTCTTTCTTTCTTTCTTTCTTTCTTTCTTTTTCTTTCTTTCTTTCCCTCTCTCTCACACACACACACATTCTCTCTCTTTTTCTCCTTCCTTCCTTCCTTCCTTCCTTCCTTCCTTCCTTCCTTCCTTCCTTCCTTCCTTTCTTCCTTCCTTCCTTCCTTCTCCCAGTCTCCCAGGTACTGCTTTTGCTGGAAAACATGGCATCTCTAATACATTAGGATGCCTACTTTTAGGACTTAGCCCACAAATCTGAACCTTGCTTCTTTACTGTTGTTTTACATATAGCTTGTTTAATGATTGTTTATAGCTATGAACAACCTTAATATTGGTTAAAATCATTAGACTTTCATGTCTCTGAAACCAAACTAATTATTAAATCATGCCACACCTTCACCTTTTCCAGAAAGAGTGAGTCAGCACACGCTGATCCTGCATTGTTTTCTGCCTTCTGTGTTTTAGCATCCCAGAAAAGGACTTGTCTACAGCTGAACATCTATACTCAATAATTTTAGTCATTTGACAGCTTGAGAAGGAAGGTATAGCCATATTTCAAAAATTAAGTTTTAATATTTCATAGGAATGTACTATAGTGTTTGCAAACAACAAATAATCTCCTAGACCTATGAACATTCACTTTTATTTAACTAGGTATTTATTTAAATGGAACTATATGGGAGAGAGAGTAAGAGTGCAAGAGCATTATTTATTAAAGCCATAGGACCCATACATAATTCTACTTCAAAAAATGATGGCTAAGCAATCAGTCCTGTTTTGATACTCACTCAGTGTGAATCTTTCATTGAATCCATAAAGATTCAAATTCTCTATGGATCAGAGAGAATGCAAAGCCAACAAACCGATATATCTTACTAAATAATATCTTTACAACAAACAAAACAAACCCCGTCTGTTGCTTCTCACACAAGTAATGTTTTAGTTCCCATCTCCTGAGAGGTTAAACCTGTGCTTTAATCATGACCATCCTCTCATTATCACAACAAACAAATGCTTAAATTAAATGTATTCTTTCTGAGAGCCATCTGTCAACGTTTTGCTACGAACGTAGCCCAGCCGCGGAAGAGTGAGGTCTGATACGCACGTACTGTGGGCCGCTTCATCTCTAGTTCATTCCTGGCCACCACAGGCCATTTTTCAAGCAAGCAATAATCTACGTGACTAGATCGTTGATCAAAAGATTCTGTCAGACAGGATGACTATTGTAGGTAGCAGGGAATAGCTAAAATGAACACAAACAGCCATTCTCCTTGGCCCATTTAATCTTTCTTAAACTCGGACAAATCTTCATTGTAATCTATTTCTAAATCACGTCGCCTAGCATGATATGAGGTAACGTGAAGGTATGGAAGCATGAAACAGCAGATGCACTTGGAGAAATGCAGGGAGCCAGGTAGTGAGCTAAGGAAAGGGCGCCTGAGGTGTGGTGGAGAGAGATGAGTTTGAAAAGGTCGTCACAAACCGTGTCATGTAGGTCTCATGTGATAAATAAGGGGAGATGGTCATTTAAGAATTTTGTCAAGGAAGTGACATGATTGGATGTGCGTTTTTAAAAAGGTTAGTCTAATAGTGTCTTTTCCATTCAGGGCACTATTACTCAGGGGAAGTGTCTGGAAGTGTTCTGTGTGTGTCTGGAGGGGAGCATTAAGAAAAAATAAAACTTTCTATTTTTGAATAATTTTCGATTTACAAAAAAAATTTTGTAAGGATAGCACAGAGAATTTCATATATCTCTCACCTAATTTCCCCTATTGTTAATACCTTGTATTACCATAGTTCATTCGTCAGACCTAACACTGGTGCATTACTATTAACTACAATTCAGATTTCATTAGTATGTCACCAGTTTTTCCGTTTATGCCCTTTTTTTGTTCCAAGATCTAAATTAGTTTATTACTTGCCTCAAATGGTCATGTCACTTTCGTGTCCTCTGGTCTGTAAAATTACTCTGCTTTTCTTTATTATTTGTGACCTTAACAGTTTCGGTAGTACTGGAATGATCAGATGTTATATAGAATTTCCCTCAATTTGGATTTTTCTAATGTTTTTTCATGAATAGACCAGAGTTAAATCTTTTTTGAAAACGTATCACAGAGACAAAGTGCCGTGCTCATCAGAGAATAGTAGGGGTACATGATACCCACGTGGCAGTACTAGTGAGTAAACAATAGTAGGGGTACATGATACCCACGTGACAGTACTAGTGAGTAAACAATAGTAGGGGTACATGATACCCACGTGGCAGTACTAGTGAGTAAACAATAGTAGGGGTACATGATACCCACGTGGCAGTACTAGTGAGTAAGATGCTTTATCACACAGTTAGGATGGTGTGTACCAGCTTCTTCCACCGTAAAGTTACAACATTTTTTCTTTCCTACTCAGTTCATTGGAAACCAATCATAAATCTAGTCCAACAGCAGTGGAGGAGGGATGAGTTTCCACTTCCTGGATATAGAGTATCTACATACATTACCTGGAATTCTTCTGTAAGGAAACTTTGTCTCTTCTTAGGAAGCATTTTTTTTTTATCACAATGACTACAAATATTGCTGATATTTATAGAGCAGAATGCAAGGACGCTAAGGATCCTACAATCTGTGGGTTGTTCTTGGACAATGAAAAATCCCATGTCTCTAAACACCAGTAGTCTTTCTTTTGAGAAATAGTCTAGGACATGCATTCGCAATGGGAGAGATACTATCTCTAGGGGTGTGAAAATTGGTTCTGGATGTGGGGAGCAGAAAAAACTTCCTCTTGTTATATATAAATCACAGATAAACAATCAATGAACAGATATATGGTATGCCTGTAGTATTAAAATTTCACAGAGGATGATAATAAGGAAAAGTATGTCTAAAAAGTATTCTTAGGGGGTTTCTTTTTTTTTCTTTTTTTTTTTTTTAAAGATTTTATTTATTTATTTGACAGAGAGAGAGACAGCCACCGAGAGAGGGAACACAAGCAGGGGGAGTGGGAGAGGAAGAAGCAGGCTCCTAACAGAGGAGCCTGATGTGGGGCTCGATCCCAGGACTCCGGGATCACGCACTGAGCCAAAGGCAGACGCTTAACGACTGCACCATCCAGGCGCCTCTCTTAGGGGGTTCCTAAGGGGGGGGTAAGGTAGAGAAACATTGGTCTAGCCACAGAGTGGCAAATGTGCTGAAATGTGTGCAAGAAGGGAGATGGGGATGGCTGGCTGGCTCAGTCGGTTAAGCGTCTGCCTTCAGCTCAGTTCATGATCCCAGGGTCCTGGGATCGAGTCCTGCATCAGGCTCCCTGCTAAGTGGGGAGTCTGCTTCTCCCTCTGCCTCCTGCTCCCTCTGCTTGTGCGCACCGCTCTCTCTCTGTCTCTCCCTCCAACAAATAAGGAAAATCCTTGTAAAAATAAAAAAAGACGAGAGACAGGGCAAGGAGGGACAAAAGTAGTAAGGAACATACCTCAGTTGACCTCCTGATCAGGCATATATGGATCTAAATGAACACCCTGTTTCTTTTATTTAGAATTGATTTGTATGTGATTTTGTATTATTACTTAAAAAAAATTTTTTGGTCACTCAGAATATCGCATAAATTTATTAACAATATTACAGGGAAAAATAGCAAATTATATTTCATATGATAATTTTTTCAAAGCCAATAGACTTTTGAAATGCATTGTATATGTACAGCAAAATTCCACATACGTTCCTGTGTTTTTGTTGTAATTTCCTTGTAGCTTCCCAGACATTTTCTGGGTAGCTGAAGTTCTGGAGTAACTGATCTCTGGAAAACAATAGAGCAACCATTGTCCATTTTTTTTTTTTTTACTCCTTTTCTGGATTAACTCAGATAGAAGCCTTGAGATGTAGCTTTAAGATATGCTGTTTTTTTTTTTTAAGAAAAATCAGAGGGTTAGGCAAATATAATTTAATATTTTTGATGGGAGAGGTAGAAAAGAATAAAAAACAAACATTTATGTTCTTTTAATATAATCCTGTAATATGTGCTTTGAAAGTTTGGCAAATAGAGGAAAGTATAAAGAATAAAATAATTATGCCATATAATTTTATTATAATTTTAGTACTTTGCTCTCCAATATTTTTCCATGAATATAAATATATATGTATTTTTTCTTTTACAATGCTTACATTTTAATAGCTATAATACACCAATATTTAAGATATATATTTTTTCAATCAAACTTTCTCTTTCTATTCATTATTCAGTGAACTCTTTACACTCAAATAGACTCAACTTAATATTACTTGCCTTCACTTATGAGCAACTCTATCATTCTTCCTTTTCCAACTTCATGACCTTTAGCTATGTGAATTATCTAAGGCTGCCCTTTAAACACCATTCTTCCATGGACAAAGCACAGAGAGAAGTTAAAAAAAAAAAATCAGTGAGTCTTATTTACTACAATGCAAAACCTTGAATGATCATGGAAATGAGTAGTTATATTTAATGCATCTCACAGTTAGATGTGTGTATACATTATAATGACACCAAAATAGAGGTCTTAAATGAGTTCAAGGATCCCAGTCAGGATTTGCGACTTCCCAGGGTCCTGAAATAAGTATGAAATTACATTGCCACGCCGCTGATCTTTGAAGAATAATAGGGAGTAGAGGAGGAACAGGAGGCTGAGGGCAGAAAAGCGATACCCTGATTTTCAAAAACACGAGGAAGTTATATTCCTTCAACAATGAGCTGTGAGCTATGACATTAATACCCAATGAAGTTGACATTTTTGTCGGATATGATTGCTTAATCTACATTCCTACTTCCTAAGGCTATTACACACTTTCTTTCAAATCTATCCTGTTTCTGAATCTCAGGTCATATGATTTGGTGGTTATAGTAGTGGTTGTGATGGAATTTAATGCCTCTGCTTCTGTAACTGGCTTCAGAATGACTTAAGACAATCAGTATATTTTACTTCCCTGTTCCAAGTGATTTGTTGATGTGTGCGCACGGGACACACTTGGACCGATGAGAGATAGGGCCGGAACTTCTTTTATTCACTGGGAGACAGCGGCCCCTCTCTGCACTAGAGCTTATGGATCTGAGAGAATATGAGGTCTATAGGTGCCGGAGTTTCAATGGAGCCACAGAAGAGATCATGGTAGGTAGTGAAGCCAACAAAAATGGTGGAACAGGCAATGGAGAATCCTGTCTTGATGTCATCATGAGTGTCTCTTAGTCCGACTAGGGCTGAAGACAGACCAATTCTTCAAATGTTAACGTATGTAATTTTGAAATGCCTCATTTGCCTTGCTTGCTTCTGATTACTTTATGTTTTCTGCTCGCTTTGGAGTATGGGTTTTCCTGAGTATCTTTTTTTCTTATTCTTAAAAAAATTTTTAAAAATTTACTGTACTCAAGAAGGATCTTCTTGAGGAATATTACTGATCTCCATGGTTTCAATGATAATCTTTGTACTGATGATGCCCAAGTAATTATTGGCATCTTCCTAAATGACAAATATCTATTTCCAACAGTCTCCTGGATTCATCTAATTGAGAATATTTCAGCATATTTTATCTTCTCCCAGTGGTGACATGATCTCCTCTAAACTCAATTTCAGTTAATAGAATCACCATCCACCTATTTGCTCTAAGTACCACTTGTAACAACCTTGATATAACCCAATATTCACCCCCAAATCCTATCTGTTATCACATTTGATCAATTATTCTTAAACTTAACATACATTAGACCTACTCGAGGCACCTGTAGATGTCAGTTTTTTCTCCCTCTGCCAAAATTTCGATTAATTTGGTCTGGGTTGGGGTCTCAGAATGTGTATTTTTATCAAGCTCCTCAGGTGATTCTGATATAGGTTGTCTATAGACCATACTGTGAGAAAAATAACATTTAGATCATAAAGTATTTGGGACCAAGTTCATGACATTAAATTTGTATCCCCAGCTTTTGGGAAAAGGCTTTATATATAGCAAGTGATTAAAGTACTAGAAAAATGAATGAATACTCAATATAGTAAACAGATATGTCACAAATTTGGCTGTTTCTATCATTAAAGTTGCCTCTGCTTTTATCTACTAAGAATTAATCTATGACATTAAAATTAATAGAATTTCTGAGTGAGGTCTGGACATCTGTGTTGTTAAATGCCTGCCCAAATTATTTTTAGGAGAGAAAGAAAACAAAGTTTACACAACCAGTAGACTAACCCTCACTACATTTCACTTTAACTATCAAAAATATATGCCTTATCAGTTGCTTCTCTTTAGGGCACCTGGGTGGCTCCGTTTGTTAAGTGTCTGCCTTCGGCTCAGGTCATGATCTCAGGGTTCTGGGATCAAGCCCTTTGTGGAACTCCCTGCTCAGTGGGGAGTCTGCAAGTCCTTCTGCCTTACCCCTGCTTGTATGCTCCCTTTCTCTCACTCGCTCACTCTCTTTCAAATAAATAAATAAAATCTTTAAAAAAATAGTTTCTTTTTATTACAACCAATTTCCATACTTCTATGGGAGCTGCTTTTGGAAAACACAAATCTATATATGCCATTCCTTTTTACAAACATTTATGTAGACTCCTCATTTCCTAGTGGATTGCATCTCTAGACGCCAATCTCTTTTATGACTAGATACCTTTGTATGTGATGCTTCTTTGGAATGGCTCACTCTATTTAAAAAAACATATGTATGTATGTATGGGTGGGTGGATAGATGGATAGATATGTAGATACATAGATAGGTAATAGGTTGGTAGATACCATCTTTCTGTCAAGGTCCAGCTAAATGGCCTCTTATCAGTGAGGCTGCAGCCCACCCCATACCCCGAGGCAAAACTATATTCTTCATCCTGTGCAACTCTGAGAAGAGCTTTCTTTGTATCTCATGGTACATATGGTAAAGTTGTATTCTGTTTTTTCCATTTGCATACTTTTGTTTGCAAATCTGACAGTTATACTTGCCAGAGTTAGTTAACACCTTGGTAGTAGTCAAATATTTCAGTCAAGTTCACATATCAAACAAACTATTGGAGCCTTCCATCGGCAGGTTCCCAATGGATCACAAAATGAGTGTCTGAAATTCTCATGGTTCATGGTTGATGGTGTCACCAACATTCCATGGGATGGATGATGAAACATTTTCTAAAAGAAATCCTTCTAGGATGGCAAAAATTAAAATATCCTCTACACAGTCCTGTCAGGATAGACACCAAGTCCTTTAATTTTTTTAAAAAATTTTATTTATTTGACAGACAGAGCACAAGCAGAGGGAGCAGCAGGCAGAGGAAGAAGCAGGCTCCCTGCTGAGCGGCGAGCCCAACACAGGGCTCAATCCCAGGAGGGATCATGACCTGAGCCGAAGGCAGATGCCTAACCAACTGAGCCACCCAGGTGCTCCTCAAGCCCTTTAGTGTTACAGTGGTTTTCATTATCTAGTCACTGCCTCCATCTCCAAATTCATCTCTTTCTCCTTTTTATTTTTCTCATATTCTATATGGCAGCCATAATGAACTGTGTACCAGGATCTAAATTAAATGCAATATCTATTTCCTCCTTGCTTTTGCATAACTTGTTTATTATACTTAGACACCTCCACTGCCTCCTGCCTCCAGCTTCCCAGGCACTTTCTGAGTTCAGTTCAGGTCTCATGTCCTCAGGTCCAAGCACTGTGAGCGTCCTCCCTGCTTCTTGGTCTGTTGCATTAGACCATCCTCTGTGCTTCTAAATGATTACATGCCATTTCCCTCTTCACATGGGTGTTTATTTTTCTGTGATAAATCCTGAGCTTCATCACCCCTGCACACTCTGTAACAACCACAAACCTGAATAAATTAATTAATGAAGAATTAAATCAGTAACTGATTAATAATAGCTAAAATAATATATTCTTAATATGTTAATAAAGAAGCTAATTATTATTATAGGACTTTCCAAGCAAGGACAGAATGAGGCTTGATTAACTCTGCCTTCTCCTAATCCCTGCTCCTCCCTCACCCCCGCTTCTGAACACACAACAACCTAATGCCGCTCATTTAAACAAATTCATTTACTAATAGTTTCTAGACCTATGAAATTTGCTGATTTCCAAAACTGAAAGAGAAGATCAGAATGTCACATCCAACTTTACGCACGTTAGAGTATCCCTGAGCTAACTTTTTTTGTATTTTGATTAATTACTTTAACTTATAGTTTTCTTATTCTAATTCTTAACAACTTATAGAAAGATTTGGTTGCTGTTTTTGCAAAAGCACAATTCAGGCTTTTTAATTTGGACAATAAGTTGTAGCTCAAACAGAAAAGAGATAGGACCTTTAACAACCATTGTTCATTTAGACAAGAGTGATTATACTCCAAAACATTTGTAGGGAGACCTCCTTTCAGGATGACATTAGAACTATGTAGCAAAGTTTACCTTCCACCTCTCACTGGAGAGATGCTGGAAATCCATCATTATCAGAGTCCTGTAACCTTTGCGTCCTCTGACTTCATTTCTAAGTTAAATTTATACATGTGCTTTAGATAAATAGTGTACTTCACTAGGTCTCCACCCCCGAGTGGAAAAAAGGTTCTGTAAAACTATCAGGAGATAACCTAAAAGATTCTGATTTTTCTTTCTCCCCTGTCTCCCCCCACTCTACTTTCGCCTCCTCTTTCTTTTTATTCTCTCCCCAAGATGCCAATTGAGATACCTCCAGTTAAATGGTGAGATGGAAAGACCTACGTGGTCTTAACTTATAGTTCTTGTCTTACATCCTTTTATTCATCAGTAGGCTCCTAAACTGTACTTTTAACCAGAGAACTTTGTATTTGGGGAAAAGACTATGGTATGCATGATACCAAGGAATAGGGGAGCACCACGCGAATGGGACCAGATAAGTATGGTAGTATTTCTAGAACTATACCGTCTCCAGATGGCTGTTTATTAATTACATTTGAATAAAATTAAAAATGCAGTTTGCTCACTCCAGGCTATATGTCAAGGGTTCAACAGATAGGTAGTTAGTGGCTATTATGTTGTACAGAACACAAAGCCCACAACTCCGTTATTTCATCTCCTTAGTACACTAAATCTGACTTGCTCCTCCCCTTCATTTACCCTGGGTCACATCTCCTTGCTCTCTACTTTCACAAGGCCTCTCTTCCTTTCCTTCAGATTCTTAACACAACTTGCAAATGCACATTGAATTGTATCAGTAACCAAGTCTCTACGGCTCTAAACTCTATTAGGCAAAGCATGATCGTGACAAATAGATTCCATAAATATTTTTGAGTGGATGAATGGATGGAATAATAGACAATATGGTTTGTGGAAAAAGTCAGCAAAATACCAGAAGGGATGTGGAGGTGAGAGAAGAACTTAAACAGGGATAAGACATCACAATTTTCAGTGAAACTGTTTATTCTCCTAAATAAGTGGCTGCTCCAAGGAAGAAAATTTTCTCTTTCTCACGACCCTTCTAGATTCTCTGGCTGAGGCCTTGTAAATTGGACAAAAGACAGGTTAACAAGAGAAAAAGAGATAGAGGTGTAACACACTTGTACATGGGAACACTCAGGGATGAGCAACAGAGGACTGGTCAGAATTTGGGCTTATACAGACAGCACCTTAGCAAAGGAATAACACATTTTTAGAGAAGTGGCAAGACAAAGAAAAAGGATTTGAAGTTTCCAGAGTGGCAAATTGTGAGGAGGCAAATATATGGGAACTAATGGTAAAGAAAAGCTAATCGGTAAAGTCTATTATGCAGATTTGTCTGGTGCAGTCTCCCAGCTGATAAAGGTCTAAAATCAGTCTTGAATGACTAACTTTTGTCCTTCCTGGTAGGAAGGAGAGGGACACACCTTCTTAAATTTATGTTCTGCTTTTAGGCACATGGAGGGAGGGCAGAGAGCTATTCTTGTATCTGTTTCTACTGGGTTGCCTTCAGCTCAAAATAATGCTTATGCCAAAGGGGCATATTTTGGGGTGGCATATTTTGGGGTGGCATAAGTGCTTAATGCCCTTAACCCCATACCCAGCCACCGTGGCATGTCTAGAACAATGCCATTTTGGCATCATACTTGACAAGTTTCACAAGAAAGATTTGTGAGTGTGTATGTGTGTGTGACTATCTTCTTCTCTATGTTGACACGCACTTTTTTTCAATAGCATTAAAAAAACGATGTGAAAATCTTGTTAGGAATTCATACTGAGATAAGAGAAGATACTTCAAAGGACAGACTTGAAGATGCTTATCTAATATACCTTAAAGATAACCATATAAAAATCCCACCTAGGATTCAAACTACACTTATTATATTCCTTAATAAAGCAATAATTTTCCTCTTGTCCCAACTACAGAATGATCTTTATTTTTACCTTTCAGATATGACATGAGTATCTGACTTTATGAAGTTACAAAGTTGCAACTAACTCCTCAGAATGCTTTATATCTGTCTTAAATAAAATAGAGGAAGAAGAAAATCCCTCCAGGTTGGACACACTGTTTCCCAGTTGGTAAGCAGTAAAACTGCCACTTGTTTTTTTATTTGATGAAATATGATGGATGGGAAAGTATTAACCTACCAGTAGAGAGATACTATTGCTGAAGAATTCATTTGTTCAAAGCTTAAGGAATATATTAGTCTTAAAAAAAATACAATTACTGCTAACTGTCCTTTCCTAAATAGGACATAAGCATTCTTTGTTTAAAAAAAAAGATATTATAGAAGGAATACAAGAATTCCTTAACAAATTAACTTGAAGTTCACTTCTTGGATCGATCAAGTGTCATGGATTCAGAGTCATCAAAAGTGCTTTACTGCTATTTCCTTGTAAACCTTGCTGCTTGTTGTACAACTTTGGTGTTCCTCCATTTCCCTAATGTTCAGCAGTATGACAAGTTAGAATGCATGAAATTATTCAAGGTCTGAGTGGTAAGTCACAAGCTAGTAGCCAGGCAGATGACATTTGACTAAGGACATTTAATACACATATTTCTTGGAATTCACAATGTATGATATGATTAAGATAACTATGAGGATAAATGCCGATTAAAAAGTATTGTCCTAGCAAGATATTAAAGAAGAAAAGGTTAACATTTTTCTTACTGTTGGCTATAAAACTATCACAAAGCTTTCTCCCCCTTTCCTGCCACCTTTTACCGTGTATCCTAGGGTAAAACACTTGAAAACGAATGGATTATAAATTAGACATGTATTGTACCTTCTCAGTGTTAAATGCTTATGAAGACTCTGATCCTTTAAGAAACAATTCTACATCATGAGGCAGGGTTTCTTTGTTCTATAAAATAGCAGATGACTTGTAATTTTGATGACCCTGCCAAAAATAATGGTTAATTGTAACCACATTTTTATTTTCTGAAGCAAAGTTATAACCTTATGTCTTTGAACCCAAGTCCTCTTCTCAATTTAAGACTTATAATAAGCTGTTGTTTTCTTTTCGTTTGAAACTAATGAATGAAAATCACAAGAAAAAAAATGAACATGAAGTTACATTTACTTTTAAATAAACGATCATCTATGGAATTCTGTTTTCTCATGAAAAGAGAGGCTATTTAAGTGGGAAAGATGATAAAATAAACAAACTTGAACCATGACTTCAAGATCGGTTATGAACAGGGAGTTTTAGATAGAATAATTCAGCTTCATTTTTACCATTTTTCCTTATGGTTCAGACAAGCCATCAAAATCTTACTTTGGTATTTTAGTAGCAAGGGGGCCTATTGAGATAGGAAATTGGTGGGCCTTCCCATATATAGTGAAGGGTAGGATACATTCTATGATCTTACCTCTGTGATAGACATATAAGCAAAAAGTTTAGAAGAAAAACGTTCAAGTAAGAAAGACAACAGACTGATTCAGGAGATACAGAGTAACTCAGAAAGGCACTTAATTTACTCTGTCTGGAGTGTCAGTAAGTGTTTCCCGAAGGAGGTAATGAGGATTATCAGTATTAAAGGGTGGACTAAATGCTGATTTCCTATGAGTGCTGTTCTTTGTTTTATTTCATTAATGCATACAATAAAGGTAGTTGTAAACACACATAACCTAGAATAGGGAACATTCAAGTGCTAGAAACATAATTCATTCAAGATGGCCTGCAGGCCTTTGTGCCTGATAAAAATACATGTGAAACGCACAAAGCAAAAGGGTGCTTTTTTGTTGTCGTTAACAATGTGTCATTCGTGTGGAGGTGGTTGAATTGTCACTGGAAACCCTTTGGTTTCTATAAGTGGCAAATCTGCAGGGTAATGTAACAGAGAAGTAATAACACATCAGAGTTGTTTGGCTATAATCGGGAACTACAGCTATAATGTACCTATAAACACTATTTAATTAATTCAGCCGACAGCTGCCTTATCACCAGTGGAAATTAAGCCAAGTTTGACCAAAAACTCGAAACATAATTCAGTTAGTAAACTATTGAAAACCAATGGGGAGAAAAAAGTACTTTCTGTGTACTTGTTTTTAAATATTCATGCTATTGAACCATTCCCACTAAATGCATAAATGACAACGTAATATCCAACTCTAACAGTTGGCGGAAGCCATTTTAAGTAGCAGTTTAACAAACAGAGATGAATTTTAATTTGCAATGCCAGTTGAGCTGTAATAAAAACTAGTATTCCAGCTGTGAAAAAAAAATACCACACAGCTTGGTTAGAGTTATTTACAGTTATTTTTTTTTAAACTTTACAGTACAATGAAACCATCTTGTTTCTATCCACACCAGAAGTTTGTTAAATCCCAAAACATGTCTTAGGAAATGAGAAAGGCATGTCTTTAGGGAAATAAAAATATCTTTGTTGTATTAGATTACAGTGTTCAATTTAGTACAAGTTCACTTAGCAGCTGAATGTGTTATAGTTTTTGCACAATTTCAGAAATTGTAAAGATTACTTTAGACCAAATGGAAAATTTGGGTTGTTACTTTTGAAGTGAATGGAAAACAGGTATTGTCAAGCTCTGGAGTTTACAAAAATGTATTTTTGCAATCAGCGCTCACTTCCTGGGTTGATACTTTATTAACAAAAGTATCAACTTGTCATTTATCAGGAAAGCATTTGTAGAGAAATCCACTTACATTTTTGACTGTAAGCTCTAAATCATGTTCCCACAGTGATCGTCTCACAAGTGAATAATAACTAAATTTGCATAAATGGGCACTGGAGGTTTCCAAGTTACTGTGTTTTACTATGATTTTTTAAGAAAAGTTACTCTTAGGATTTTGTGGGTATACTGATGAAATTTTATTGTTTTTAAAAATGGAGGTGATGAAAAGGAGTATGGGGGTAAGAAACTAAGAATTAAACACAATATCCACTACCAGAAGTGTCCCTTCTCTGCCTTCCGAGGACGTTGAGGTACAGGAGAGGTGCCTTGTTGTGCCGAATGGGAAGACTGTCTGGGCCCGCAGATGCTAAGGAGAGGACCAGAATGGGGAACACAGTGCTGTTGGTCAAGAGGAGAATTTCCAAGAGCAGAGCTCTAAAAAGAACAGATGAGGCAGGAGAAGAAGGGGAGTGGAGAAGGTATTGGGTAGAGAGGGTGGAGAACAAGAGAGAGGGGGGCAGAGAGAGACTGAGAGAGGCAGAGAGGGACAGAGAGATAGAGAGACAGAGACAGAGAAAGCATGAGTGAGAGTCCATAGCTGCTAAGAAGAAGAAATTAAGGGAAAAAGAGGATACAGTGGAACACTTAGGTAGTTTTGCTTGACAAATGGTATGTGGTATCACTTATTTACTCAGAAAAAGACTTTGGTCCATTTTACATTAGTTGGCACTGCTTCTGGAATCAAATCCATGGTCTTTGGATATGAAAGTATTCTGAGACCTCATAGCAGAGGCACCGGGAATAGCTGGAGTCCCCTAAGGGACCCCGTTACTAAACTTCTGTTGCAGTTCTGTATGGACCACTCCAGAGACATTAACTTTTACCCTTTTGATATTCTGATTAGGCAGATATCATCAAATATCCCCATCACCGCTGTGTATCTGACAATAAAAGTACGTGAACAATTTGATTTGCCTTGATATCGGGGCCTGGAACCGAGCAGGTCCACAACCGAATATATGTTAAAGGAATGAATGCACAAATGGATTTTTTTTTGAAACACATAGTTTTTACTCTCGTTTAATATGATTATCAGCGTTATTATTTTAACGACGTGCCATTGGCTCTCATCTGGCACACTCAGCATTCCAAACGTGATCTCTTCCATTTTATTCGGCTTAAAAACCTGACAGTAACAGGTGCTGCTATTGCCGCACTTTAGATCACTTAATTTCTCGAAAGAGTGTCAGTGAAAAGTCTCTGTGGAGAGCACAGCAATGCAATGAAAACTGTAACGTCCTGTAATGAAACCTAATGAAAAATCTCTGGGCCAGATTAGATGGTGATCTGATGTGAGGCCAAGCAAAAGAGAGCACTTAAGAGAAGTCTGTGGCGTTGAAATTACACTTTGCAGAAGAGCAGGCAGGACGCGGGAGGCACTGAAGACAGAATACCAAAACACCAGCAGGGCTCTGTGCATTTTTTTCGTAAAACCTCCCCAGAGACTGGCTGTGAACGTGGACTGCTTCTAGAGAGATGTCAGCGTGAGCCGTCAGAGAGCTATTGTGTGCATCCAGCACCAGGATGTGCGGGCTGACAGGTGAGAGGGTATTTGTGGGGACAGTGGCTCTGAGTATTTGAAGTAGGAGGCATCATGCCATACTGTGTTACCTTCTAATTCCTGGAGATCAAAAGGTTCTCCCGGGAAGGAATGAGTAGGAAATTTCCAGGAGAGAGAAATGTGAAGTATGAAGAGAAAATGAAGAGAGTTTTTGGAAAATGTCAAGACAAAAAAATGTCAGGAGCAAAGTGACCTTCCTATCACGTGTCTGGAAATCACCCCATCCAGGTTCTCAGGAGGCTGAAGCAGAGAGGAACATAATTATGCATGTGTATGGAGCAAAGCATTCAACCAAGCCAGCTAAGTATTTCTTTTTTCAGGCACTTAGGGCAACACATTTCTGGTATCAGAATAACAGGGAAAAATTCATCATCAGAATATTGGTTGGTGAATGGATGACCAAGGCAAAGAAACTGGAAGGGTTTCTTGGATCATTTCATTCATTTAATCAGCACTCATTTATTTCATCACGTAAGCATGAGACTGTACTGGTCATTGGCGGGGATACTCAAGATGTAGAAATGTTTCCCAGTATCTGTACAGCCTTCTTTTGAGACTAATCAACTACTAATAACAAATCAGAGAGGCCGCCCAGTGTTTGCAGCAGCTTGGGTGTGCCTGGCTTCCATTCCCAGCTCCTCCGGACTTCCTACCCACAGGATGGCAGGCAAGCCACTCAACTTCTCTTTACCTAAATTTCTCTCCTAGGGGACAGGGATGTTACAGATGTCCAAAGAAGTGCTGGGAGAAAACCATCCCTACAGTACCTGGTGCATATGAATGGCTGATACATGAAAACCAAAGTCACCTTTGCTTGTTGATAAAGAGTAGGAAATATTTTAACATAGGCTTGGATCAAGGGACAAAGTAAGTGTTTTAATGAAATAGTAATTAGGCCTACTGAAAACAGAGGAAAAATGTACTTTACAGAAAGAAGTAATTTTTAAAAAGCAAAAGGAGCAGCAACCAGAGCTGTGTGGTTATATGGAGATTGGGTGCCTACAATTCGGATTCAAGCAGCCTGGATTTGAATCCTGGCTCCACATTCCCCATCTGTGAAATGGTGAAAATAACAAGACCAACCTCAGAAATCTGTCGAGAGAGCGCCTGTAATGTGTTCAGCGCGGTGCCTGGCACGTAGTGAGCGTTCAGTCACAGCTAACGTGGCTTGGCAGTAGTATTCGGACAGCTTTAAGCAATTACCTGCCTTGCAGTTTCCTCCAGGAGATCTCCAGCCCTTCAGATGAGGTCAGATTTCCCTGTTAACTGCTCTTACAGCTCCCTGGATTTACCTTTCCCTGTACTCACCGCAATTCAAAATTCAGCAAAATTATTGGCGTGCCTGTTACTTCAGTGACTGTCTCTCTCAGGATCCAGCGGTGAGCTCCCTGAGGGCAGGTCTCACGTTCCTGATCAGTGGTACGTCTGCAGGGTCTAGCCCAGCCTCTGACACTGGGTAGGTCTTCGGATATGCGCTGAATCATGGAATAAGTGGAAAGCAAACAGTAAATGGCTATCTCCAAGGGCTATTTTTTATGTATAGTTTTGCTTTAATTTTCCTTTTCATCACAAGCATTTTTTTTTTTACCCTAAATGTGTGTTAACACTGCATGCACACCACTGCAGAATATTTCATTAGCAGGCTAAGAAGAAGGAGAAAAGGAGACCATTTACATGTAAATGTATGCTTAACTCAGCCCCCGATGGAGAATACCCAAAGGGCGCTGCCAGCTTCCTTAGTTTGTAATTGGAAGCCTAATTCAGATAGGTTAATTGTAGGGTAGTGGCGAGGCGTGCTGGGCTGTGCAAAATAGCAGAGGGGAGACTGACAAACCGCCTCCACGGAATCCATAACAAAATAATGCCACGGCGTCCGATTCCTTTGGCTTTAGCACCTCACTGGTCAAGGGTAACTCCGAAAAAATGGAAATGTTTCTCTAGGTACATAAACATCACCCTTTTCCGGATCCACAAAGTTATTTTACTAAGAACAACCTAGGCTGTATCACTGGTCCTTAATGAAACTCTCGAACTTCATGACCGTATGTGGGGCAAAAATTAGGTCTGGTTTTGTTTTTTTTTTTTTCTCCCTAGCCCATACTAATGTCTATGCAAGACATGTGGGCTTCAAATACCTCCAGCAACTTAACTAATGGTGATTTGGGTCACATTTCTTGACCTCTCTATACTTCAACTTATAGCTTTGTAAACCAGGGATAAAAATAGAACCGAGCTCACAGTGTTCAAAGAAGATCGGATGAGATAATCAATGTAAAGTGCATAGCCTAGTGTCTTACACATAGTAAGAACTCAGGAAGGGGTGGTTCTTTTTCCTTCAAACTGGTAGGAAGTTTATCATAGAGTTAAACAGACGTCTACCCTATAACCCAGTCCTTTCACTCTAAGGTTTTTACACCAAAGCATTGAAAATATATATTCACAAAAACACATATGGAAGAAAGTTCCTAAGAACCAACAATTGGAAAGGAGTGGGCCAGTACAATCTGGATAGAGTACAGTAGGAAAATAGTAGTTTTCGATTAAAAGGGAGGAGGGATTGCCTTCGTGAATACTTTTCCAAAGGGCTATATTCAAGTTAAAATTGTTTATACCATAGCTCAATGGCAACATTGGAACATAAGATATTTAGTATCCCCGCCTTCTTCCACACCCCATCCCAGCCTCATTGAGACTGTCAGCTGCAGGTATCCTGTACCTCAACAAGTCAGGAAGGTAGAACTGCAAGACTGTATTTTTGTCACTTTGGAAAATGCTATTATGCATCATTTATACATTTTAATTTCAAGGAATGTTACATAATGAAAGGGTCTTGGCCTTTCGAATTGAAAAGATTTTAACAGATGTCCAGCCACACAGTAAGAGAGACCTTGCTACCCCTATTTTCCGGAAGAATAAGAGAAGCATCTCAGTTCCCACAGTACCCGGGTGGAACAAGGATTCAAACCTAGATGTTTCTGGTTTCGAATCACTTAAAATCAAGCAATTCTTTGTACTCTTTGTCAAGGAAGAAATAAGAATTATTTTTTGACGTGTGTTAGCCTACACCAAGTTTCCTTATCTGTATATTTGAGTGACTCTATAAGTCGACATTTGCAGTCAAATACACATAATATGCTTTAAGGTTCTCCAGTGAAAAGGTTAAACAAGTTTAATTACAGAAAGAGTCTGTATGAGATTCCAGAAGGCACAGTCAGAGACTATGAATGTTACAAACTTGAGTGGGGTCTGAAGAAGATGATGACAGAATGTAGCATTCTATCAATTAATTACCACAAAAGACTAGATCAGACCAGCCGCTCCAACCTTATTATTGAAGTCCACATATTTCCACTGAATAAAAATCTAGCAGTTTTTTCTATTAAGATTTCTTATTTTCAACATTGCCTAATCCTAACTGTTATATGAAACCATCATTCCATATTAAATAAACTCATTTCCATTCTTTCTGGGAAGAAAAATAATAAAATCTCAGCTGCATTAATGCTAACGGCTTATCTAGCGTATTTAGAGTAAATACAAAATTGTTATGATATTCTTTTTGTAATTTCATGGCAATATAATAAGGATTAGTATGTGAACACTAGACTATAATAAGAGGGGAATTAAAATCACTCTCATATTTGCAGCAGGTAAACCTTTGAAAATAGGTTAAAATGCTCCCTTAGATATCATAATTGGGAAGTGTGGATTTTTTTCCCCCTTGAAATCCCACTTATCAGCATGTTACAGCAGGTAAAAAGTATGTTTTTAGGGATAGGGAGATTTAAGACATCAAAGTTAAGGAATGGAAAAAAAGACTAATATCCTTTATATTATAAAATTAAGGAAAAAAAAGAAAGAAAGAAAGAAAGAAAGACTTCATTACCTGCAGTTTCTTCAGAAGACCTGTCACCCACCAGTGAGAACATAAAGCCAAGCTACCCGGGACTGCAGAGGCTCGCGATCTCTCAATGTTTGCCGTGTTTTGCTTGAACTCTTAACTCTGTTTGGTGAAGAAGATCAGATTCTGCCCTGCTGTTCATCATATTTGCTAATTCTCCATACTCTTCCTGTATTTTAGGCAAGTACCTTTAAAATGTTATTTTTCTCTCTCCTTTACTTCTATGGTGGCCATATTCCTAAGGATGGAAACTCATAGACTAATCCCAACTTCAATTCTCCTTCTCCATCTGTTAGGGTGACTAACAGTTCAGGTTTTTCTGAGATTGTCCAGATTTCAGCACTGAAAGTCTCACTTCCAAGGAAATCCCTTAGACCTGAGCAAACCGTCATAGTTGGTAACCATGAGCATTTTCTGGTTATCTTGTATCCACATATCCTGTACCCATTGGGTAAGGGGAGGAAGGTTGTCTCTTAAATCAAAATTTTTGTAAAAATAAATGATTGGTTTCCTTGCTATATATTATACCACATTGGTAGTTTTAGCCTTCTTATAGTGCTGGTGACCAATATAATGATTACAATACACTGTATTCTTCTGTTTTTAAAATATGTATTTTTAGCAGTCCCTTCTGTTTGAAAAACAAAACAAAACAAAACAAAAATGGTCTCACTTTCAAATTAAACCAAAATCTCAAAAATAAAGGACTGATTTTTTTCAACCATCATGTATGAGATTTTTGAGAAATTTGGATATATAAAGAACATTTGGACTCTATCCTTATAATAAGGGCCAGTAAAGAAAAATATCTTGGAGAATGTGAATATCTGGCAGGGGTAGAGATGAGAAACTTCAAATAAATCCTCTGAATCCTAACTATTTTCTTTACTTTGAAAGCAGTTCATTATTTATTTCCATTTTTATTTAATGTTTTGGAAACAGTGGCTAGCTTTTTTTTTTTTTTTTTTTTTTTTTTTGCTGCAAAAGAAACACATAGCTATGTATCTGGCACCTAGGAACAAGATTTGTTACTTGTGAAGAACCTCGAGGACATCCATTCATTTAAAGTTATACCCCTGGATCACTCTGCCTGGTCCTAAGACACATTCAAGGATAGAACAAAAAATCTTGAACTGTAGTTTCATAAAACAGAGCTGGCATTCAAACAGGCATTTCACATTCCAAAGAATTCTTTCATTAAACAAGAAGCAATTGATAATTAGAAGTATCTGGAGATATGATAATGATTACTCACTTTAAAGAGAAAACCTCAAAATCCTATTGCCATATATTGGACTCTGCCAAGTCTGTTTTTCTTCCAGAGAGTACATATATAAAAGGAAAACCAAAGAAAGTCAGTGGAAGAATTTTAGTTGTCAAATTAGTGTTATTTTAATGAAAACATAGACTTACCAGGCAAAATAACTCATCAACCTCGGGAACATACTCTGTGTGGCATCTTCTTCATGAAACACACACCTGATTGATATAAAGCAAATTTTAGATTCCATAAAGGATAATGCCAACAGAATTCTCATTTTCTGTATGTACTCTATCATTACTATGTTATCAAAATTATTCTCTAGTAAGTAAGATGTCAAATATAAAACAGTGGCACATTTTATACACGAACTTAAGTTATAAACTTTAATGTTATGTTCATATTAAGTGAAAATATTTTTCACACTTTTAGAAGTAGGAAAAAGGCTATTCATGGTAACAGTTCAGACAGGTAAAGCCATGGGGAATGTTTCCCAAACCTTTGCAATTGAAAACAAACATATATAAAAAAATAGTGCATGCATACACCCACGCACATATATTAGTAATAGAAATTTTGTCAAGGGGCGCCTGGGTGGCACAGCGTTAAGCGTCTGCCTTCGCCTTCGGCTCAGGGCATGATCCCGGCGTTATGGGATCGAGCCCCACGTCAGGCTCCTCTGCTATAAGCCTGCTTCTTCCTCTCCCACTCCCCCTGCTTGTGTTCCCTCTCTTGCTGGCTGTCTCTATCTCTGTCAAATAAATAAATAAAAATCTTAAAAAAAAAAAAAAGAAATTTTGTCAAAACCCTTATAAAGATGAAACTTATGAACATTCATGATCCTACAAATAGATCAGCTTTCTAGATATTTTGCTTATTTTGATGAGCAGTCTTGATATTTGAATGTAGTCATTTGAATGATTTTGAGAAAATTGGGACAATCTTAAACACGCATCATTAATATTCTTCAGGTAATTATTCTTTATATAGAACCCTCATTGTTTTACGACATATCACAATTATGAACAGTTCTATGATGGGTCTCCTATTGGATAAATCTTTAGATGCTCCCGTATTCCATAATTATGTCATTAGAATAGATTTCTGTAATTAGCATTGATGCAAAAGGAATGCTTCTTTTATACCTTTTACAAACCGATGCTTCTTAAACTTTAGTGACCATCAGAATCCCCTGGTATCCTTATAAAAACACAGGTGCCGGACTCCCCCCAAAGTTCCTGAGTTTCTAATACAGTAGACCTAGTGAGTTAACATATCTAAATTCCCAGGGGATACTGATGCTGCTGATCGAGGGTCCACACTCTGAGGAACGCTTTGACTTACGTAGTTAAATGCTAAAAACTTCAAGCCATTTGAATGACTCGTCATTATAACATTAACATTTATTGTTTGAGAAAATATGTATGTGTTCATGAATCGTAAATCTGCTGCAGTAATACTGAGGTCTCTAGGGTTCAGGATAGGATTCTTATATCATGGGTCATTGATTTTCTGCCAATTGATTTCAAAACAAAACAAGCATTCATCCTTTATTCCTTAAATTTTTTCTATTGCCTTTTGCACACCAAATTTGTTTGCTGCTGAATAAACATTTTGAGTTAGCTTATGATGGTGCTGACTGAGAAGCACAGCTAATTTTCAGCTTTGTTACCAGTTGTGATTGCAAGTATATTTTTTATATAAAACAAAATATGTACAAGCATGCATATATTTCATGGCGTGAGCTTTGGATAGGGAATGACAAAAATAACGCAGATCCTAGTAGTAAGAGGTACAGGTCTATGAAGAAAGAAAGATACTGGAGACATATATGGAAATAATTAGGAGTGTCAGAAAAGATAATTTAGCCTGTATTGTATGCACAATGGCCTTAAAGTGGTTGACTCTGTGTGCAATTGCAAAAGGAAAAAATAAAGCACACGCATATGTTGCAAATATAACATCTGATAGTGTTGAGGATTTGGATTTTGTCTTCACGTACAGAGCTCTCTAAGCAGAGAATCCTAGAGGGTGTGGAATGGTGAGTTTCAGAGCCAGATACCCAGCTCATACAGTGTATGTGTTATTCCTTACTAATGGTTGGATCCGCACCTCTTACATATTTCACCACCACCCTTCCCCACCCTCTTCTACAGGTAGAGGTCTTCTCTGTTAAAACCCGCATTAGAGATCAGCCTTAGTTCTCCAAGGGAACAGGACTTCCATCTCTCTACTCCTTCAGTTTTCAGATGCCTTCACAGTCTCTGTCTGATGTATTCATCTAATCATTGTGAAAGTGTTTGAACCTGGAGAATGATGATGGACTTGTTAAAGACAGGATCAGCAGGTTAGTTTCCCAAATCATTGCCAGAAGCTTACAAAGGATTTGCTGTGCAAGTTTTCAAGAAAGGGAAGAAAGGAGCAGGCTTTGTCATCTCCTTTTCTATACTCTGTTTATCCCTCCCACTAGTTGTTTCAGTCTGTTCTATTTAGCCAGTTTATCCCATCCTCATACTTGGACAAATGGGCAGATACCAGAGAGTGCAGAACATCAAAATATTGGATGAAATTATTCTCTTCCTCATTGGTCTTGGGAGAGATACTCAAAGAGCAGAAATTACCAGCACCCAGTCTCCCCACTCCAACCCCAAATTCACACAAGTGCACAATTATGTCTAGAAAGCAGATGCAAATTTTAACTCTTCTAACAAAGTTTATTCAGCATCTTTATATTAAACAAAATCAAGATTGCCTGGTATTATACATTTGTACAAAATGCCCTTGGAAAAGAAACCATGTGAAGAGCTTTTTGAATAGGAGAGGGGGTGGTAAGGGTCCAGCTGGTGGAGAGAGAATTTTTCGGTACATCCCATAAACAAATTTTCCCCCAAGCCTGTCTATCTATGTATGAAGAACCAAATCGTGGACAAAGCATGTCTGTGATTTAAGCACTGATGTGCTAGAAAAGTGCTTTGTCCATGAAAAATATTTTTAGCTTGGCTTAAACCCAGTCCGATTTACAAACTAGGGGGGCATGGCAATATAGTAAGGGAAAAGTGTCACTGGATAGCTTAATAAAAATTGTTCTTGGCATAAAGGACAACATGAAAGTATCATTTCAGTGCCTGGCATATAATAAAATTTTTGATCCCTTTTTAAAACAACATTTATTGAGACAGTATGTGCAATAGCCTTCAAATGCTTGAGAATCAGGAAAATAGAGTGCACTGTGAGTTATAATTATGCTCCCCCCATGTACTGATTTGTGTCTGTTGGTCTATACACAGTATTCCCAAAGTGGGCAGCCGGTACCACCCAATGATTTTAGGCACTAAGAGGAATTTAGGTGGCACATAGAGATATGGCATGATATACTTTAAATTTCTTACAAGGGAAAAAAGTGTTTTTGAGATAATCAATAGGAATTAAACTGAAAGGACATGTCATTTCTTAGCTACTGTGACTTTCACATCTAATTAATACTTGTTTGTATGTCTCTTTCTCACATACATATGACATATATATATTCTCAACCCAGCGATGTATGTGTGTACATACACACACACACACACGCACACACACACACCCCGATCGGATGATCTCACTATATGTTCAGATCCTTAGGCAGGCTACAGAATCTGAAAGTCAAAACAAGATCTTTTTAAACAGTGCATTTGTTTTTATGATTATCTTCCTTTTCCATGACTACTGCAAGAATAAAATGAATATAATGTGTATTTGCCTTAACATTTTCTTTTAAAATAGTTTTATAAGTGAAAATTGGTTTTTGTTTCAAGAAAAAAAATTAAATAAGAAACTATGCAGGTACTGATGTGTTTTTGGAGTAGTGTTGGTGTTTGGGATCCAGAGCCAATGGCTAAGAAAGAATTCTTGAGAGGTCTTTGGTGCAAGATGGTGGTTTATTAAAGCACTGGGACAGGACCCGTGGGCAGAAAGAGCTGCTGCCCTGGGTTGTGAGGGGCAACTGATTTTATACTTTGGGGTTGGGGGAAGTAAAGTTGAGGGAAGTTCCAAAAAGACTTTCATATGTTAAAGAAGACTCACAGGATACTGGAGGCCTTGCTATTATCAAACTAAGGTTGGTTTTCTGTCTAGTTAAGAATTACCATTAAGGCAGTTGGGAGTACCTGCAGGAAGGTTACAGTCTGCCTGCCTCTAGTATTTGTCAATGGGCTGCAGGTTATAAGGACACTTAATTTTATCTACGTTTCCTTCTGCCTTTGTTCTCCACATTTGGTAGTTTGAAGGAATCATAAAAAATATGAGTAATGTAGAAAAATAAAGTTTGGGGACTATTAGCCAACAGATACCAGAATTACTTATTAGACTAATTAATAGTCAACTCAAAATGAAAATAGCCAAAGCAGAATTTATCTTTCAACCTATCTACTACACCTGCTAAACTTTCTGCATTCTTTCCTTCCTTAATCTGAATTATCCATGCATCTGCTCAAACTAAAGACTTCAATTCATTCTTGAGTCTGCTTCTGCCTTCATCCTCACAACGTGTGCTTCAAAACCTCCCATTTAATCTGCCTCCCAAACCATCTGAAACTACCACTCTCTGGAAACCATCCAGCTCCCCTCTTGCCACCTTAGCCTAAACCCTGCTCATCTCATGCTCCCTGTTCCATTTTCTTTGTTACCCACCAGCCTCCATCATGTGTGCCTACATCAGTGATCGTTTTCACATAATTCAAATTATTTACCTCCACAGATTTCCCATTACCCTAAGAATAAAATATAAACTGCTCACGGCCTGTAAGGTGCTCTCGAGTCTTTCCCCTCTGCCTCCCTCAAACTTCATGCCTTTCCTCTCCATCACCTTTTCCCCATCCACCATGGTTCTGCCCTTTATATCAAACACTCCAAGCTTGTTTTTATCATTGAGACTTTGTAACTGTCTGCATGACCCACCTCACAAAGTTTTGTTAGCTTGTTGCTTTCTATCCAAATTCCACTTAGATATTACCTTCACAAAGAGGCCTTTTTTTTTTTTTTTAAAGATTTTATTTGTTTATTCGACAGAGAGAGAGACAGCCAGAGAGAGAGGGAACACAAGCAGGGGGAGTGGGAGAGGAAGAAGCAGGCTCATAGCGGAGGAGCCTGACGTGGGGCTCGATCCCAGATCGCTGGGATCACGCCCTGAGCTGAAGGCAGACGCTTAACCGCTGTGCCACCCAGGCGCCCCACAAAGAGGCCTTTCTTGACCGTACAATCTCAATGATGTGATGACTAATTTGCCGTAAAATACCCGCTTTTAGTTACCTACACAACACTTACTAGTATTTTTTTTTCCTGTGTAGTTGTGTGTTTACTGTCTCTCTCTTCTTACGAAGGCATAAACTCCCAGGGAAAATTTCCCTCATATGTTTTTTGTCCTGGAACAGAGCCTGACACATAACACGAATCATCTTGTCATTATTAGTTGTTGCCTTTATCACTGTTGTCCTTTTCATTGTTTTTATTATCTGACGTCCTAGAATGGCCTGTGTTCTATAACATATTAATGCATAAATTGGTTTTGGGGGAGTGTGTTAGTTTTCTATTGCTGCTGTAACAAATTACTACAAACCTAGTGGCTTAAACACACACACACACACACACACACACACGGTATCTCACAGTTCTATGGGTATATCGTAAGCCATGACTTTGCTGTTGTTTATTTTCTTTCTTTGTAACACAAGGGCCTGATTTAAGCTTTTTTTTTTTTTTTAAGATTTTATTTTTATTTATTCGACAGAGAGAGAGACAGCCAGCGAGAGAGGGAACACAAGCAGGGGGAGTGGGAGAGGAAGAAGCAGGCTCATAGCAGAAGAGCCTGATGTGGGGCTCGATCCCATAACGCCGGGATCACGCCCTGAGCTGAAGGCAGAGGCTTAACCGCTGTGCCACCCAGGCGCCCCCTGATTTAAGCTTTGATTACCTAGACGTCTGTTTCAAAGATGCCACCTGGAAACAGCCTTAGGACCAGATAAAGTGCCGGCTCCCCACCCCTCCCCCCACAGCCCACCCCTCACAAAAAAACTCCTGTTTTAGAGATCTTGGTTCATTTCAATAATTGACCATTTGGGCCACTTGACTTTTGTCTTCCTGTGCTAAATTCCCGCTGTATTGTTTTAAATTCACCAATAAAGATGAGTCGAGGAAATCCTAGGCCTCCACCCTTGACGTCAATAAAAAGTAGAACCTGAGGCCCATATGTGCGCTCTCTCTCTCTCTCTCTCTCTCTCTCTCTCTCTCTCTCTCTCGCTCTCTCTCTCTCTCCCTCCCTCTCCTACACTCCCTCCTTCCCCTCCTCCCTCCCTCTCCCCTGTGAACTCGCTGTATGACCCAAGGTGTGTTATGTAATTTCCAGGTCTTATAAGTAATAAACGTTTGCTTTATTCAAAGTTCCCTGATGGTTGTTGTTGAAGGGAGTCTTGCGCTCATAAGAACCACAAGGGTCTCTCTCATTACAACGTTGGTTCGGGAAGGGGGCATGTCTATGAGAAGATTACCCAGGGGCCAAGTGAGTGCCCGCAGGCATTTTTAGCCAATAGCATTACTCTAGATAGGCTGAGACAGGCATGAAACGATAGGTCAAAAGTCTAGTTGGCTTAGCTCATTTCTCAGCTCTGAGTCTCACAAGACTGAAATCAAGGTATGGGCCAGTCTTCTTCCTGGTCTAGAGCCTCTCAGGAAGAATCGGCTTCTGTTCATTCAGGTTGTTGGCAGAATTCCGCTCCTTGCAATTTACAGGACTGAGGTCCCCCTTCCCTTACTAATTGTCAGCTGGAGATTATGCTTAGCTTCTAGAGTTCGCCTGCATTCCCTGACTCAAAGCTAGTGCGGCAGATCAAATCCTATTCACCTTCAAATCTGTCTGCCTTATCTCTCCATCGTCTTCCTCTTCCACTGCATCTCTTTGACCCCAGCCAGAGAAACTTCTCTGCTTTTGAAAAGCTCAAGTGATTAGATTGGGTCCACCAGGAGAATCTCTTTATTTTAAAGTCCATAACTAATTTTATCATTGAAGTGTCTTTTGGCATGATATTCCTAGGTACGACCTGGGAGGTTAAAGTTCATGGATGCCAAGTTCCTGCCAACCACAGGGAGTCTCCATTTGAGAGGTGGACTGTTCTCGCTTTACTGGTAAAGTCCAGCTTCTAGCACTGTCAGGCACGTTGCCTCGTGGTCACAAAATGGCTGCTGTGGCTTTAAACATCCAGCATGTGTGTTTGAGAAAAGCCCTTTTCCTGGAGTGCATCTCTCCTTTATCTCCTACCTCAGTAGACTTCCTATTAAGTTTTAGCAGCCCAAATGGATACATGGCTACAGTTTTAAGAGAAGCTACAGAAATAAGTAAGCAGCATTTCCCAGCTTCCACAGCAAAAGACTAGTAAGGGAGAAAGGAATGCATGATAGCTACTGGGCTCTCTCTCTCTGTCTGCCCCAGATACACTACAGAGGATTAAATATAAAAAGAAGGTTATGATTGTATTAATTTGTTAAGAAAAAAAGTCAACTATTATTTCCCACGTTCCACCTTCTTTGCAGAATTTATTGATGGTATTCTGGGCTGTGTTACCAGCTGCTCTAATATTTTCGTCTCTTAAGGAGGAAGAACAATTTTCCGTGCTATTACAGATGAGACACATCCCTCGGAAACTGAGAAGGCATGGGATGATTGACACTCGGCCTGCATTCTTATTTTATTGAGATGTTAGCATGCCACTCGTGGGGAAGTAGACCGCTAAATGACATTCACATCTACCAGATGGACTGTCAAGGTAGATGCGGTGTCATCCCCTCTCCAGAATATAACTTAACGCCTGATGCCATTTTGTCAGGAGTTTCAGATTTGATGTTCCAGAATAAGTTAGCTCACACCATATAAACTCCCTGTGTGTTTTCCTGCTTGGGTTAAGCATGGCACATCTCTAATTTCTTATCTGAAAATGTACACAATGCCAAGAAAAATCATCTTCAGTCTGCTCCATTTAACTGCATCTCCTCAACGTTATTGGAATTTTTTTTTTTTCTGACATTACATGTGTGATTTGCTGGAACACTCTGAATAGGGAAATCCAGTTAGAAGTCATATATGAGGCCTTAACTCAAAGGATTTTATTTATAGACCTCAGCATTCTCAAATCTTTTAGAATTGGAAAAGGAAGAAGCCAATGATTGCATCTTCCTCCTCTGAAAGAGAGAGATAAGAGCCTTCGACAGACCCCTCTTCTGAGCTGTCTTCCTTTTTGAACAGATACAAATTTCAAAGACAGGCATTAACTTCAAATCTATTAGTAAGTAAAGGAACAATAACAACAGAAGCTTATACTCTATCTCTTACTTCATATTAAGTACTGTTCTCACTTATTCAATTCTTGTAATACTACCATAGGCTAAAACTGTACTATTGCCATCCTCATTTTACAGATGAGGGATCTGAGGTCTTGGTCAGCTTGAGCTGCCATCACCAACTACCATAGACTCGGTGGCTTAAACCACAGAAATTTATTTTCTCACACGCTGGAGGCTAAAAGCCTAAGGTCAGGATACCGGCGTGGTTGGGGTCTAGTGAGAGCTCTCTCTATGGTTTGCAGATGGCAGCCTTCTCACCGTGTGCTCACATCCCCTTTTTGAGCAAGCATTCTGGGAGAAAGAGAGCAAGCTCTCTGGTGTCTCTTCTTGTAAGGGCACTGATCCCATTATAGGGTCCCACACTTATTTAACCCTAATTACCTCTCAAAGGCCCCACCTCCAGATACTGTCATATTGGGAGTTAGAGTTCAGGCTTTAGTATATGAATGCTGGGGACACAAACATTGAGGCCATAATAGGTACAGAGAGGCCAAGTATCTCAGTCATGACCAAACAACTAATAAGTGAAGAAACCAATATGGAAACCCACAGAGTCAGACTCCAAAATCCTTATTCTTAATAAATGTACAATGTGGGCTCTTTGATGTCCCATAACCATGGGCCTTAGTAAGTGGGATAGGAGGAAACAGATACAATGGATCAAAGTTTGTATGGAATTATAATCTCCAAATTATCTTCTTTCAACATGTTCTGTCTGTCAAAGGAATGTATTTACTCTTTCAGCATATTGACTATAGACTTTGTAGTCAGCTTTTCCAAACATAAAGCCCCCAGACTTTAAACATTCATAAAATTATAATTAAAATTCATTATTTAAAAAAAAAAAGAGTTCAGAAGGCCTTCCCAAATTTGTTAACAATTCTTTGAAGCCTTTTGTCTTTCATTGAGTTAAGTCACATTAATTTGGTGCAGTGACACTAATTATTGAATCCTGCTAATAGGCTCTGATTGGCTTTTCTTAAAATCAAATAAATTTCTTGTAAGTAATTGAACCTGGTCAATCTGTGCACTAATAAGCAATAAACTCCCACCAGAGGTACAACCAACGTGATGTAACAAAAAATAGGGGATAATACTGAGGGTTTGTTTATATGCTTACTTGGTATTATTATTTATTACTTATTAGACTGTGGGTCTAAGACATGATATAGTATGCCATTATGATTTCTTAACTATTTTAGAGCCTGGTGTATTAGTTTTGCTTTCCATTTTATAGTGGAGGGTCAGTTTTATATTCTGATTAATTTTAACAGAATGAATGTATGCAATCATCAGCACGAGGATTCTACGTTTGTGATCTAATTTAAATCTCAAGTTTATGGGCTAAACCCATAAAGAAGCCAAAGAATAGTTTCCTACGGGACACATAAAGCACAGTACAGGCAGTGAGAGGGAAACTTGGGCTTTAAGGTTAGAACATTCTGATTTCTAGTAGAATAGCTCACTTTACTTGCTTTGTGGTCTTGCATTCAACGTGTCTGACATTTAGGGATTAGCCACGAACAAAATGGATTCATTCTCCACCTTGAGTAAGCTTATAGTCTAGTGAAGAATCGTACTATTTCTTAAGGTTCTGTTTGTGTGACTTTTAACTATAGGAGTTACCACTTCTCTGTGTAAATCTTCCTTTGCAGATAGTTGAAAATGAGTCCCAAAGACACTGCTTGGGTAGTGAGCATTTGGGAGACCTTGTAAATCAAAGATAATTTTGCATTGTTAACAGGATATCTATGAAAGAATATATTTTTATAGTGCACAATGCAATGGTTTAATATGCATATACATTGTGGGATAATCACCACAATCAAGTTAATTAACACATCCATCACCTTACATAATTACCTTTTTTTTTTTAACAATCTCAATATACAATTTTTATTGTCAGTCATACCTCAATAAGGCTGCGGGGAAAAGAATGTTCTAATGATCATATTGTATTAGCCTGTCCCCATCCCCCAGGAGAGGAGAGCCTGAGATATTGAGCGTAAATAAGTTATTTTAGAAAGGGAAGGGGGGGCATGTAGGGAAGAGCAGAATGATGCAAAGAGTGAAATGAGCAATGAGGGAAAGCCAACATGAAGGCCTTAGGTAGGAACGTTGGTCTTCCTCATTCTACAGCATATAATGGCCTTCAGACACCAATTGGGACATCAGCTGTACAGATTTTGGACTTGCCATCCTCCATAATCATCTCAATCAATTCCTTACAGTAAACCTTTCTATATATATAAATAGGGTATTTATATAGGATATATATACACATGTGTATATCCTATTTTATATGATATATATATAAACATGTCTCTCTCTATATATGTTTATATATGTATGTATACACACACTATTGAATATGTACTGTATATATGTGTGTGTATATATATACACACACACACATACCTGCATATATTCTCTCTCTGTATTTATGTACACACACACACACACACACACACACACACAGTTGGTTCTCTTTCCCAGGAGAACTATGACTAAACAGAGTGTCAGCTTTCCTCTAGAGTAGTTGTCTGAGTCCTTGGCAGACACATGCAGACAGAAAAGATCTTAGTCTAGAAAAGATCTCAGGCAGACATGGAGAATTAGTGGTGCAGCTCAGGTAAAATTGCCATCAGGTTATATCTGTGGGAAACTGGTTTGCTGCAAAAATGGTTGGATTCGAAATTAGGTGCAGAGCATATGAAATGGGGTGCTAGAGGCATTGACACATTTACTTATAAAGAAAACTTATAAAGCTTCTAAGGTTAAAATTAAGCAAGTCACATAAACGCTTTTATGCTCCTGTAGGAAATTTAAGAACTCATAATTCCCTTGTTTATTTCAGTACTATTTTTCCTTCTCCAAAAATCTGATTCTCAATTCCATTGAAATTGTAAGTGAAATTAGACATCATAATTGTTTACGCAGAGAAGCATCAATGGCTCAAAAGAAAGAAAAAAAAGAGGAAAGTAAACAGAATACGATGTGTCTTTGTCTTTTGTGACAGGATTTCTTTGCAATGCATGATTTATTAAAGGAATTTGAGCTATTAAATCAGGGCAAGAGAGAATGAAAATTCATATCCTGTTTATAATGAGGCTTTGAAAATGATGCCAATTCATTAAACAGTCACTTGATGAATATTTATTAAGAACCTACTATATTCCAGGAATTTTGCTATGTAGGAAACATTAGTGAATTACACAAATATACTTCCTTCCCTTGTGGAGTTTACTATCTAGTGTGGAGTACAAAGAAATTATCATGTGAACAGCTTGCTGGGAACAAGAAGGTTAAAGAAAGTCCTCCCAAAAGAATATAATGTGATCTTTGCTCTTCAAAAATATAGGGCTTCAGGGGCGCCTGGGTGGCACAGCGGTTAAGCGTCTGCCTTCGGCTCAGGGCGTGATCCCAGCGTTATGGGATCGAGCCCCACATTGGGCTTTTCCCCTGTGAGCCTGCTTCTTCCTCTCCCACTCCCCCTGTTTGTGTTCCCTCTCCCGCTGGCTGTCTCTATATCTGTCAAATAAATAAATAAAATTTTAAAAAAATTCACCTTTTCAAAAAAAAATATAGGGCTTCAAAAATAATGTAATTCACATACAAATGGCAAGAGCNTTTTAAAAAATTCACCTTTTCAAAAAAAAATATAGGGCTTCAAAAATAATGTAATTCACATACAAATGGCAAGAGCCACAGACACATTCTTTTAGCTTAGATAATGGGAATTTCATGTCAACAGGATCACGAGTGTTAAAAAAAAAAAAAGAAAAGAAAAAAGAAAGGAAGGAAGAAAAGAAAGAAATGAAACAAAGCCTTGATAGCCATAGTCAATTCTCACTAAGAATTGGAATGTATTTGCGAAAGTTAGAGTCTCTCTTATAATTATTTATACATTGAGTGTTTAGTCATCTGGTCTCCTAGCGGTACCTACTCTAGTGTTTTCCCATTAAGGCGGCTTAGTCACTGTCTCTTCTGCTTCTATACTTTGCTGACTTCAACTAATTGCTTCTCTGTATAACTCTTATTGTGGGAGGATGATTGGGCTGCAAATCATCCTTTTGAGTAAGCCTATTATGCCAAGTCCCTTATAGGCTTCTGTGCAATTTGTCAGAAGGCAGTGTGTGTTGTGGCAATGGAAGGTGATGGTGTCTAATGCAATAGCCTGCAGCTACTTCTTTCAGAAGGGAAGGCAGTCATAAAACAATAGATCTCTCCATTGCTGAGACAAGATGTGTAAACACATTCTTTCATTCCTTCTTTCAGTCTAAAAAAAAAATAAAATTGAAGATCTGCTCTGCACCTGTTGTAAAAGCTAGAAAAATCAAGGATGTCCTTGATTATTTCAGGGTTTTTTTTCTTCTTTAAAATTCTAATTGTCAATTCCATTGAATTGTTTAATAAAATATAGCTCATGACATCAGGGAGCCTCCTTTCTGTCTAGCAGGAGAAGTGGGCATTAAAATAGGATCTCACAAATAAATAGGCACCTGAGAAAACATTGGGGATCTCCATGCTCCTCAGATCTGGTTACAATAAACTTCCACTCAAATTCCACTCAAATGTATGATTTCCTGTATCTCCCCCAAATTTCTCTGAGTTCCTGGGACACACCGCCTTAGTCTTGCCTTTACCTCTATACTTAAATGTTCTCTTCTCTGGCTTGATTCTATGTTATGAAAGAACTATGCATAAAAGTCAGTTGTTTCACTGATTTCCACTGAAAAGAATCTGTTAGCTTCTAGCCGTTTGAGGTTGATTTTTACTGATAATTTTATGAGTCATAAGGTAAGGTCACATCTCATAGGCCATGACCTTCTGCAGAGTTGCTCAGCCTGTAATAATTGACTTTCCCATATCTATTAGCTTCTTCCTCAATAAGAGTATCCCAGTTTTATTCAGAGTAGCAATGTGTTCTATTTCCCAGCTTCTTTTTTATTATTTTTTTAATTTTATTTTATTTTTAATTAGGCCCACATCCGATGTAAGGCTTGAACTCAGGACCCCAAGATCGAGAGTCACATGCTGTACCTGAGCCAGGCACCCCACCAGCTTCTCTTTCAGAAATTTGTGATAGGCAGTCTCAATGATGGCCCACCATGAAACCCACTCTCTGGTATTTATGCCCTTGTATAATTTCCTGCCTTTGAGCGTGGACTGGAGTTTTTGACTTACCTGCAATGAATAGAATATGGAAGAAATGATAAGCTGTCATTTCTGAGATTAGGTTATAAAGAAATGTGACTTCCATGTTGGGTGTTCTCTTACATTCTCTCTCAGACTTCTTGCTCTGGGGAAGCTAGCTAAGGCAGCCCTCTGGAGGGGCTCATATGAGTGAGCTCAGGAGTGTATGTCGTCAGGCCTAACAATACCACATGAATGCACTTGGATATGTGTCCTCCTCAGGTTAGCTTTGAGATGAGGGCAGCCCCAGCCAACACTGATTGCTTCATAATGGGAGGTCCTGAGCCAGATCCACCAGCCAAACTGCTCTCAGATTCCTAACCTACAGAAATTGTACAATAATCAGCATTTGTTGTTTCAAGCTAATAATTTTGGGGGTAGTTTGTTATACAGCAGTAGATAACTAATATAATTTTCAATTCAGTTAGCTATTCACTGAATGCGTGTAAGGAATAGGCTTGAAGTACTACTACTGTTCAATACATTGAGAATAGAAAGAAGAATTAGAGATTGTTTCTGCCCTCAAAGAGCTTCTGAACTATTGAATATAAATCAGATTTCAATAAATAGAAAGTAAAAAAGAAGAAATCTAGTTAGGGAAATATAGCTTCCCCTCCCCCAACTTTTTTGGGTCTCTCTTTAGACTCCTTCCTTTTGATCTCTATCAATTTTGTTACCGTGCTTAGCCCAAACCGTGAGTTTTATAGGAAAACCAAAGGGCATTCTCTATACGTATTGTCAGGTGAGCAGGTATGTGGATTTCAGCACAGTTGTAGTAAATAACTGGGTCTAGAGTGTCTTAATTTTTCCTGCTGGAATCAAGCTTACATTTGACAATGTTGTTTTATGCCAAGTATAAGAGGCTTAGCCAGCAGAAGAAAATCTCTTGAGACAGCAGTGTGTTGCAAGCCTGAGCAGAGCATTATGAGACATACCTCGGTTTTCTTTGATTTATTGTTTATTTTAAATGTGCTAGATAGATTAAACTGTTTCATACAGGCTTAGACATAACCTTGTTAGTCAGCTGACTCTGCAGCCTCATTTTTCATTATCCACGGAGGCTCTAGGCTCCAGCTACGTGATAGCTTTTGCATAGTGCCAGTGTTCCAAGACCTCTCCTAACCTCCAGGCCTTAGAACATACTCTTTCCATCTATCTGGGTTACTTTTCTCCATTTACCTTGGTAGGGCCTACTCATTCTTTAGGATTGACATATCAGGTCTGCCAGGATGCCCATTCATAAGTGAATTCAGAGAATTCAATAGTTCCCTCTTCCCATAGAACCTGTCACATGACATTAACATTGTTTGCTTAAATATTAAGACCACAGGTTGGACACCAGGGAGTCCATAGGCTCTATAGTCTCTCACCCAGTCCCCAGACATAATTTTGTTTTGTTTTGTCAAACAAAACAAAACAAAATAAAAATAAAAAAGAAAACTGATATTGAAATCTTTAAGAGCTTGGGCTCACAAATTCTAATCTGCCACTGTTTCTTATTGTTTTGTAAATGGCTGGCATTCCCCGCTTGCATTACTTGCCTGCCTCTGTGGGATTTATATCTCAGACCTGCGACCCTCGAAGACGGACATTTCTTTGTTCCTTTTCATGTCCATAGTATCTGTCATAGTTCTTGGCACATTGTGTGCACTATGTAAGCAGTTACTGAATGAATGAATAAGTGAATGAATGAATGAACGATTAAATTATTAATCAATAAACAGTCACACTCTAAACTCTATATGATTAGGACAATGTCCTCTCTCTAGCTTTGATGTTTTCAAACTGTTTGCCAGCTTTGTTCTCCACAGGGAGCCATTCATCAACATTATGATGAATGAACAGCTTCCAGATAAACTCTGGAGAGCCAATCCACTCCCATTCAGTCCCCTGTATTTCTTAGCTCCTCAATATTATCCCCCTTTTAAAAACTTCCTCTTTATTTTGTCCTTACATTATAAATGAGATGTATTGTGAGATATTTCTGTTAAAATAGTTTTGTTCCATCTTTTTTCCCTCTAGCTAAGAAAGAGAGGAAAACACATGTTACACCCAAAACTCTTACTTATAACAACGTTTTCATCAATATTTTTTTTAACTGCCTACTTTACAATGCGAAACTCTTTTTGGCAAGATGGTAGGCTGACTCAAACAAATTTAACCATGAAGAATTTTTTGACTCACCCACCCTAGAAAAGGGCTAGTCTTAGCAATGACTCTAGAAAAGTACAGACCTTGTAATTCTTGTTTTTTCTTCTTTTTGAATGTGATTCTTCTTCAGACCAACTTTTTCATAGTATAGGAATCCTGTCTATAGGGGTTTAAAGCTTAACATTCTATCTGTTCTGCACAACTGAAATTGAATCTCAAAGTAAAAATAATTATGAGAAGAAGAATCAAGAAAAGTGCTCTAAGTTGGACCAATCATGCTGGTCAGAAGATAGGATGGATCACTCATGGGTCTAGGAAGACTTGGTACCTTGTTTAGCGAGCTCCTGTGGAATGACGTGAATTGAAAGGGAATTTCATAGAAGGTGGTTTGGATGGGTCTGAGCTATTCTGCACACAAAAATCAAGGAATATGCACGATGATGACCTATGTGCCAGGAAGTGTGCATAAAAAGGAGAATAAAATGTGGTCTATGCCAGAGAGGAATTCCTAATCAAGTTACAGTGTCAGGTCATATCATTGTAAGTAAATAATTATGAATAAAATTTAAAGGCAAAAATTAGTGTTTATTAGAGTTATTGCTTAGAGTTATTATTATTGTTATTTCTTATGCTTCAGGTGAGCGTAACTCACTGTGATGTTCTTGTTCTGTGTATAGGAAATTTTAGCAAATATATATGTATTGACATTTTCCTTCCCAGATTCCTACCCCTCTCTTCTATCAATCAATCAAAGTGAGTTCTCTTTAAAATGGTTTTGGAGCTTAGAGAGAAGAGGTTAGAAATGGAATCACCCTCGACATAGTAGAACCCAAACTGATTATTTTGTGTCTGAGAAAAGCAGCCCATAAAATTTCACTTCCAGAGAGTCAAGTCTGCCATTTTATTATTAGAGGAAGTATTTTTTTTAAGTGTTTTAGGGGTGCCTGGGTGGCTCAGTCAGTTAAGCATCTGCCTTTGGCCCCAGGTCATGATCCCAGGTCCTGGGTCAAGCCCTGAATGGGGCTCCCTGTTCAGGTGGTAGTTGGCTTCTCCCTCTGCTTCTCCCCCCACTTGTGTGCTCTCTCCCTCTCTCTAAAATAAATAAATAAAATCTTTTTAAAAAAGTGTTTTAAGCTTTTCTTACAAACTATTCTCCTTTAGCTCCTCTTAAAGACTTCAGTGTCACCAATCTCCTAATTAATGTAAAAACCAACATGAAGTGTACTGAGAACAACTGGGAAAAGATCATACTTAAGAAAGCTAGACACGCAGGGGTCATTCCAGATCCCTCCTCCTCCTTCCCTTCATACCCTCCTTCTTCATTTACGTCTTTGCCACATCCTATACATCAATGTTTCTCAGCAACGCACAGAATAGTTCCCCCACAACAAAGAATTATCTGCCTCAAGATGTCAGTCGTTTCAAGGCTGAGAAACCCCACTGCAGAATTTACCTCCACAGAATATTGAATGTGTGACATTGCCTTCTGTCGTCAGTGCTACCATCCTCTTTCCCATGATGGATTTCAGATGCCTCCACATTGGTTTCATGAGCTCCCCTCTTGTCCTCTATAACCCATGCTCCATAAAGCAGCCAAGTGAACTAAAAAAAAAAAAAAAAAAAAAAAAAAAAAAAAAAAGAAAACAAAAAAACCCCAAACCAACACTGTTGTATAAATACTGCTTAAGCCTGTCTGATAGTTTACTATCACACTTAGGGAGAGGTGGAGAAATAGGCAAGGACCAGATCACATAAAACCACGTAAACTAAGTTCAGGAACTTGAATATTACTCTTGTTCTATTCTTTTTCCTTAGCTCACTATCTTTCTGTCATCTTCTTTCTCTTTTAAGAATATTCCAAACTCATTCTGGTTCATGACTTTATGACTTTGGTACTTTTTAATCTCTCTGTTTGAAGTGCCCTTTCTTTGGATATCTACTTAATTAACTTCTTCCTGTCGTTCAATTCATAGAGGGATCTTTTCTGTCTAGTTTGAAATTGCCCACACCTTCGTGTCTTCTCACTTTCAATTCACCGTCTACCTTATTTATATTTATATTCATATATGTTAAATTTATCTTATTTTTTGTCTTCATGGAGAGTATTATTCAAAATAGGATTTTTTGGTCATGGTAATAATGATCTCCCTATTCCCATACTTCATAAAGAAAGCCCGTGTAGTAGGCAGAATAATGTTTCCCCGAAGGTATTTACTTTCCACCTGTGGATGTGTTAGTTTACATGGAAAAGAACAATTAAGGTTGCAAACGGCATTGAGATTGCTAGTCATCTGACCTTGAGATGAGGTCGTTCTGGATTATCCAGGTGGTCCAGTGTAATCACAAGGGTCTTTATAAGTGGAAGAAGAGGGAAGCAGGAGAGTCAGTATCAGAGGGATGTGAAGTGAGGACAATTTGGCTGGCCTTTGTTGACTTTTTGATGTAAAGAGGCTTCCAACCGAGAACTATGAGAAGCCTCTGGAAGCTGTTCAAAGCAAATAGATGGACTCTTCCTTAGAGCTTCTGGAAGGAACACAATTCTGCTGACACCTTGATTTTATCCCCGTGTAATCCATTTCTAATTTTTGACCTTCAGAATAGCAAAGTCATATACTTGTGTTGTTTTAAGCTACTCTGTGTGGTGATTTGTTACATCAGCAGTAGAAAATTCACACAGCCCCTGACACATTTACCTTTTTCACCTTTCACCTTGTTCACCCTGGTGTCTCCAGGGCTTAGAGCTGTGCCCAATACTTATAGGCACTCAGTTTACACATAATATCCGTGGAGCAAATGAAACACAGATGTAAACATAACCGATAGAGTTAAATAACCGTAGATTTGAGCTCTGCCTTGACTAAATAATTTTGACATTTACAGCAAATTCCTCAGCCCCTCTCCCTCAGTTTCAGTAACCTTGTTTTTAAAGCAAAGAATATCACTCCAGAATTTTAGGTTTGTTGGGAATTTTAGAATGGTCTCCTTCAAAAGAGTCCTTAAGTAGGAGCTCTGGCTTTCTTCTGTTTATGTACTCCAGAGCGTCCTACATGCACATGTTCAGTTTGAGTGGGGAGAAAGTAAAGATTATAATTAAAACAGGTCTTGGTCTTTTCTATTCAGCTACCCATATGTCCATGTTACCCTGTTGAGTTCTTACTTCCCTTAGAGCTAGAACGTGAAATAATTTTATTAAAAAAAAAAAACGGGGTGCCTCGGTGGCTCAGTTGGGTAAGTATCAGTCTTAGGCTCAGGTCATGATCTCAGGGTCCTGGGATCGAGCCCCACATCCCATGCATTGGGCTCCCTGCTCAGCAGGGAGTTCTGTTTCTCCCTCTCTCTCTGCCCTTCCCCCTCCTTGTTCTCTCTCTCACTCTCGCTTGCTCTCTCTCAAATAAATAAATAAATTCTTTTTTTTTTTAAAAAAAGCACCGAGATATATATCTTCACTGTTATGATTCTCTGACAGAATGAGGAAAGGAAGTAAAATTATTATTATTATTTTTAATTTGAATCACTACCTGGACATCAGATGTCTTTTGAAAAGAGGGGTAGTGATGGAGATTATTAGCATTAGAGTCAAATCGACCTGTGGTCAATTTACTTTCTTTAGCAAGGTTGCCATATTGAACAAATAATAATACAGGATGCCCAGTTAAATTTGAATTCCATATAAACAACAAAAATTTGTCCTTTTAGCATCAGTAAGTCTCAAATACTGTGTGGGATCCACTTATATTAAAAAGAAAAAAACTTTTTTTGTTTATATGAAATTCAAATTAAACTGGGTATCCTGTATGCAGTATAGCAACCCTAGTCTTTGTAACTGTGTGGCATAGGCTAAATTATTTAACTGTTATATGAACAGCTTCTGATTTGTAAATTGGATAATCTTGGTACCCAAATGTTAGTTTTTCTGAGAATTAAAGGAGATAATGCACTTGCTCACTTAAAAAGTGACTAACACAATGCCCTCACCAGATTTGGTATTAGTTTTCCAGGTAGTGGTTGAATATTTAAATATAAGACAGTATGCTAGACTGGAGAAAACATCAATATAAATTAAAAGGCAGGAATTGTGTAATTCATATTTATTTGATTAAAATAAACTTTATTAATTGACGTCTAAGCCATTTTTAACTAAACTTTAAAAAATTCTCATGCGAATTTTTCTTGGCAGAGTGACAAATTCCAATAGCACATAACTTTTAAAGTTGTCCCTTGATGCATGATCTATATTACCCACTGATAAAATAATGACGAGATTGCAAATCATCATAAATAAGATGATATGGAAGATCTAACCCACTGGCAAAGGAATTGTTCTGTGCTAACAAGGAATGAATAGATAGCTGGTTCCCTTGTTGGCTCATATGTCTAAACAGCTGTAGACTTATGCTTTTATTTATTCTTTTGAATGTTACTAACTTCAAAACTCCATTGAATAGATTAACATACCCATTGTCTTTCTAAATTGTCACATCTCACTGTACGTGGGAGGGTGATCACCGCAACCATTTGATTTCAGATTGCTAAGTGTGGGTGCTTTTCCAGGCTGAATGCTCTGTGTTTAATTGGACTAAATAGCCAACCAAACCACTGGAATGTAGAAGGAGGAAGTCTCTGAATCTAGCCTTTGAGCGTATGGCCTGTAAAGATGCTCCATAACTCGTAATTAATTTAATGCTATGCATTTAGCACAGTTGCTGACTGCCAAAAGCTCTGTTCTGCTAAATATCAACTTGCTAGGCATTTGATTTCCTTGTGAAAAAGTATCATTTTATTTCCATTTAAAAATAGAAATAGACTGTTTCTACTTTGTGTGTGTTTGGTGGGGGGGTGCATGCATACACACACGTGTGTGTGTTCATTGATAGAGACAGAGAGTGTATTTTTCCTGTGAATCTAATGAAACAAGGAGACCAGACGATGGTGGCTCTAATGCCCTGATGGTCTGCATAAGCAAACCAAAGTCTAAGCCTGTACATGCTTCCAGATTGCAAACTTGAAACTCGAAGGGCAACCAATCACAAACAGCCAACTAGGTTTTAAGCTATAGCCAACCAAATAATTTCCTTTCTTTAGTTTCTGCACTTTCTCTATATGTCTTTCCCCTGGCTTCGGTCCGTGGAGCCCTCCTAACTACTTGCGGTTTGGTGCTACCCCATTCTAATGGATTTTTGCTCAAATAAATTCCTAAAATCTTCGATATGCCCCAGTTTATCTTCTACCGCTCCATATCCCCAAACCTTTTTTGATGAGATGCCACGTTGAGGCTGCTACCCAAGCAAGTCCTGCTTTAATCCTTAGAGCAGCAGATCGAGAAGTAATAGGTTGTAGAGGCATTTTTCAACCAGTTTGTGAAGCCTTTCTGCAATTTATTACCATGAATACAGTTTTGAGGCTTAGTAATACACTTTAAAAATAGAGCCAAACAGAGATCTTATTAATTAAACAACACTGACGCATTTAGTATATATATTTATCAAGTACCTTCAATGGGAGTGAGGAGTGTTCGCCAGGGTGCTGACAATTTTATTTGTCAAAATATATAGGAAGGTAGGAACATGTGAGTTTCATTCATCATTGATTTTGTTCCCATTAAGGTTTGAAAACTGCCGGATCACAGAGCAAAGAGAGGTGCTATCTTTGCAAAACTGATTCAGAAACCTCAAATACGAACTTCTAGTGCTCCTGGAACAATGACTTAACCAGATCTTGAAAAGTATTTCTTTTTCTAATATTATTAATTACTTTTTGTCTGTTTCTTTAAAAAAACAAAACACATTGGGGCTCATTGGATCATTGTTCTTGAGTGCTGATATCACAGAAATAAATTTTTTTTTTTACGTTAGTCTTGAATTTTTTTTCTCCTGCATTTATGTTCATGTAGACACTTTTCTGATAGGAATCGCAGGGTTTAGAATGACATTTAAAGTCAGAATGGGGGTGCCTGGGTGGCTCAGTCGTTAAGCATCTGCCTTCGGCCCGAGGCGTGAACCCAGGGTCCTGGGATGGAGCCCCACATCACGCTCCCTGCTCTTCTGGGATCCTGCTTCTTCCTCTCCCACTCCCCCTGCTTGTGTTCCCTCTTTCACTGGCTGTCTCTTTCTCTCTCTGTCAAATAAATAAATAAAATCTTTTAAAGTCAGAATGACATTCTTGATATTTGTGAACTGTGTAACCTTGAGCAAGTAAATAATCCTCTATAAGCTTTTTATATCTTTATGTACGTATAAGGATCATCGCATCTACTTCAGAGGTGGAATGAGGGGTAAATGAACAAATACTTTAAAAAGCATAAAAATAGACATTACATTTTGAGGTCTTTACATTAGTAAAAAAAGGACCACAATCTCCAGTCTAAACTCTTGATGTCAAACATTTCGGAATTCAGAGAATTTTTTCCAGACTTTAGAAATATAATATCGAGCATATATTCCATATTATATAGCATTGACATATTAATAATTCAATAGATTTTTGAATATTTAGACAGATTTCTAAAATACTACAATTGACTTACATCATTTCAGGTCTGGTCCTGCCACACAATGAGTATAGGTCAGATCAGATTTTGCATGAACAAGCGACAAAAATGTATTATTAAGAGATTTGGGATTTCAAAAGGGAAGTTTATCATATATCATATATCTTATAGGAGGTAATATACTTTAAATGACTAGCAAACATCTGGCTATATCCTGGATGCATGTTAAGTGCTCATCCCTCCTCGACCTTGACTCTTTCCTTCTCCCTAACATGCAACCCATTTCTAGCTTCCCCAGAGATGTGGGCTTCCAACATTGAGTCTCCCTGTGGAAAAGCCCCGTGTTTCGGTGTGAGTTCACACAGGGCATTGGACTTCCAAACAGCTTTTCCTGTGCGAGATTTCTGCCATGCCCTAGACATTCTCATCTCTTCCCCCTCATCCTACACTTTCCCTTTCAATAAATTTCCTACTTCCTGACTTGTTATTTAAAGCTGTCTCTGACATTCAAGTCAATGGGTTGAGTCTAATTCATTAGGAATATTCCCTAACAAAAATTTTTCCAAGTATAGTCATCCTTTTTATCCCTTTTCTGAATTACTAGTGATGGCAGAATCAGGTAAGGGTAGTTTTGGTGCAAATAACACGCACGCACAGGTATCCAAATAAATGTGTATATATTAATATAGATGTGTCCCTATATCATAATATGTGCACACATTTATATCTGTATCTATATCTATGTTTCTATCACACGTATACCATGTATGTACACGCACACTACACACGTATTTTCCCCTCGGGGATATAGGCCTAAGACTGAGCTGTGTCTTCCTGACCTATATTCATTGGAAAGCCACGAATGTCTCAATGATTAGTCTGAGATTAGCCAGCTATGGAGGCTGAAAAAAGCTACCTCCTATGCCTTTAAAATCTCCTTCCTTGAAGGGCAACTCATAAAAAACACTTAGTGGATATTTAAAACAGTTTAGGCATCATAATAGGCTCTATTCTGGGTCACTTTGTACACCCAAATTGTTTTTTTGAGACTATTAACAATGTCATGCTGAGCAATTTAATAAACACAATCAGTGGTGAAGCCTGTTACTTTTGTTTTACTGGTTTGAAAAATCATCCTCATACATATCTACTCACGGTTATACGCCTGCTTACTTAACTAGGGAATCTTGCAGAGTAACTTCCGCGTCTATGATAGGGATCTTTTATTTGTGGGTGACAGAGCCTATTTTGCAGTTTCCATTCACACCCAAATTGTTCTTGAAGAACAATTCAGGCATCATTTGTGGGGGCCTCCCACATTCAGAATAGGTTAATAGCCAATGTCACCTTCACTGGGCTATTCTTTGGATAGAGACCATTAAGGGAAATAGCTATTTCAGTGAGTGGCATATTAAAGTTGTAGCCCAGAGCTCTGTCTGCCCCGGGTTCCACTGTAAGTGATGGTGGCTCAGTGAGGAGGCTGCATTCCTACCATGTCGAGATGTAAATACAAGGGAATCTAGCCAGAAGGCAGAAGCTTGGGGACGTGGGGTCCTGCAGGATCCAGAAGAAACAAGATGCCTTCTCACTCAAACTCCCTCTTTTCTACATATCTCTGTCCACCACACACCTATTGCCTGCCCATTCTCCCATCTCATATCCACCAGCTCTTTATCCTTTCCATTAGCTCTTTGCTCACTCATTTGAAGACACGTTTATTAGTTCAGGCCTGGAATCTTGCCTCTGAGCTAATTTCTCTGCCCTCTGTTTATTATGTCTCAGTATCTGTGTACATGAAATGTTCTTTTAGAGTTAAGCATTAGGGGAAGCTTTGCTTCTCTCCAGGGAGCTGGCATGTTTACTGCATGCGGAAAATAAAAACATTATAGAACAAGCCAGGTTTCCCTTTAAATTTTGGCTGCCTGGAAGCTCAGAGCCAACTCTTCAGGTTAGTCAAGAGTCTGAAGATTTACTGGAAGTACATTCTTTTGGTGTTTTATTCATCACTCAGCCCAGGTCTAGAGTTCACATTCTAACGTCTACCTTCCCTGGCCCTAATCTTATTTTAACTAATTTGCTCTGTTCCCATTTTTGACTCCCGCTGAACAGAACTGGATTAATCATAATCCTTTGTTCATATCGTACTTACATTTCCTTTTTTATTTTTTTTTATTGCAGGTGGTCCTGTCGTACAACAAATCTTTTGCGGAATGAGGCAAGGTATAAATAAATTACGAGTAAGTAAGCAATAGCTTTGCAGCAGAAGAAAAATGAATATAGAAGCAGGACTGGGAGGAAGGAGATCTAAATGACTGTACATGACAAACTAGACTGGGGGCGAGGTGGCATTTTCTGGAAATACGGAGAGTAAAGAGATGTGGGGAGATGGGCAAAGCAGAAAACAATTATGCTTCCCGGGAGGAAATTCTGTGTGAGAACTGTCCATCGGTTTGTAGGAACAGAGAAATCTTATATTCAATGTATGGGTTGGTCTGCCTTAAAGAATTTCCCTCTGCCAGAGCAAACCTTCGGTAAATCCTGCTGCCACAACAGCCTGGAATTAATAGGACATGGAGGAAATGATGGTTTCCATAGTGAGACTTGACAGGCCATTGAGATAGGATGGCGGGATGAAGAAAGAAATCTAGGATTGTTAGAACATGATAAAGCAAGTGGTGATGGGGAACCCTGAGGAAATAGTTAAACCTCTCAACACATGGGAGGAGGCTTGAGTTATTTGCCTTTTCCTTTTCTCTGTTCTTTCCTTTTTCTTAGCCCTTCTCTTTGCTTTCCCCTCTTTTCCATACCTTTCTTTTCCTTTCTTCCATCTCTTACTTAAAATATCTCATCCCCCCTTCCTTCTTAGAAAGAATTTGACTATCTCCTAGGTGTGGAGACTCTGCTAGGCTGTAGGCATTTAAGAGTAAAAAAGAGATGCTGGCCTCTGGAGCTTACATTATAGTAAAGAACATACAAGAAAAATTAAAAATAAAATGAGTAGAGTTTTGGATTAGTGCTATAATGAAATTAATGTATACAGAGAGAGTATATAAGATGAGTGGGGCGGAGTAAGAGCTATATTCATTAGGGGACATATTTCTTAAACTGTATGCATTTGTACATGAAGCAATGGAAGCCTCCCTCAAAAGCTGGAACAGTTTGTGCATCAAATCTCATTTCCATATTGTTTTTCATTATATGCTGTTGAAATTGGGTATAGGAAGGAAAGCGAATGGGTTTATGGTTGTGCATTTTCTACTTGGGTCTTGGTTCCCTTATATTTCTATTTAGCTATTCAAAATTTGATGCCTTTATGTAAAAGCAAATATTAGGTAGCTTCCCAAGAAGTTTAAAAATATAACCCTTTTTGACTTTTCTCACTCTCTCATCTCTCTGTCTCTGTCTCTGTCTCTCTCACACACACATACAGAAAATTTCCAAAGCGGCCAACTGTCCACATTTTGATTAAATTGATACTGCTTTCCATATGCCAAAATAGGAGAAATTTGCAGAAATCACTCATATCATGGATTGAATTTATGGATTTTATGTCGCTGGACTATTGTTTTCCTTGAACCATGCTTTCATTTAATATATAAATCTTGGGTGTTTTTATTAAAATTTATTTCCAGGAAGTATTTTGATTTTTCTAAATTAGGGGTCTGAGATTTTAAAATTAAGAAACATTACATTAGGGGCGCCTGGGTGGCACAGCAGGTAAGCGTCTGCCTTCGGCTCAGGGTGTGATTTTGGCGTTCTGGGATCGAGCCCCACATCAGGCTCCTCTGCTATGAGCCTGCTTCTTCCTCTCCCACTCCCCCTGCTTGTGTTCCCTCTCTCACTAGCTGTCTCTATCTCTGTCGAATAAATAAATAAAATCTTAAAAAAAAAAAAAAGAAACATTACATTAGCCCTGCCATGAATAAGACAAGTTTTGAGGATAGTTTCTTGTTGTTTTGGTGAATTAGCTTGTGAGTACCTCCTATCTCTCTAGTGACTTCTTTCTTTTTCTTTCTTTCTTTTTCTTTCTTCTTTCTTTCTTTCTTTCTTTCTCTTTCTTTCTTTCAGATTTTATTTATTTATGTGTGAGAGAAAGAGGACATGAGGGGGTGGGGGGGCACAGGGAGAGGGAGAGAGAATCTCAAGCAGACTCTGAGCTGAGGGCAGAGCCTGATATGGGGCTCTATCCCCTGACCCTGAGATCATGACCCAAGCCGAAATCAAGAGTCAGACACAACCGACTAAGTCACCCAGGTGCCCCATTTTTTTTTCCTAGTGACTCTCTTGACTAGCACACTCATGTTTATCATGACCAGAGAGACAAAAAAAACCCCGAAAAGGCTAGAATTCAAGATTAGTTATAGACTATGAACCAGAGAATTACCACTTCGTACTGTATTTTTAAAAATATAATAATAATAATTATAGTAATAGCTCCTGCTTTCCTGCCATTCAGGCAGTTTGCATAAATTGACTGTATTTAATCCTAAGAACCTTACAAAATTAGCATTATTGGCCTTCTTTATATGAAATGAGGAAACTGAGGCTTAGAAAAATTAAGTAGAGGCATTCACAGCTAGCTTGTGTCCATTCGAGGGAGGTTAATTAGAGGTTAAAAAGAGGGAAATTGTGTAAAGTTGACTTTCTGACTCCACAACTCCAAAATGTATTTCTTCACTGCTGGGCTCTGGTATTGCTCTCTAATCAAAGAAAATATACAAATAGCTGACAGTCTCCCAGGGGCTTCCGGCAAGGTAGGTTCTCAGAGGATGCTGAGTGAGGAAAAGGGGCTGCACCATGGTAATCAAACAGAAGTTGGGGAGTGAGAGGTGTGTAAAAGTAGCTAGTAGACATAGTAGGTTTTTAGTCCAAATTACTGTACCACTGAATCCTCATAACACCTGCTTGAGGGTAGTTTTGTTTTGTTTTTTAAGAATTACTTATTTATATGAGAGAGAGCACAAGCAGGGGTAGTGGCAGCTGGAGAGGGAGATGCAGACTCCCCACTGAGCAGGGAGCCCGACTCTGGACTCGATCCCAGGACGCTGGGATCATGACCTGAGCCAAAGGCAGAAGCTTAACCGACTGAGCCACCCAGGCAGCCCTGTATTCTCCTTTTAAAATGGAGAAAAAACAACCCCCTGTGGAATTATTATTAACTAATGCGAGCTTTAGAGTTAATTCATGTGAAATGGCTGTTAGAATAACTAGTGAATAGAAAGCACTTCCAAATGATCACCGTCACCTAAATCTGCACTTTTCTCTTCCTCCTGTGAAGGCCCCCTAACAACGTGGCCCTTGTTTCTCCGCAGCAGTGAATCATCTCTGCTGTAAAAGAAAATCTCGCTCTAGAAGGCAGGAAACATAGCCCGCACAGGTGGAGAATGTTAGAGAACAATCTTTCCACGTCTGAGCAAAGTGGCATTCAGTCGGTGAGGGCCAGTAAGACGCCCACACAGCGCCCCCCCCCCCAAAAAAACTTCCTCTCCCGCACTCTCATGTTCCTTCACAGTTTTTGCATGTGGGGCGGGGCTTCCCACTGGCTGATCCAAGCCTGAGTCCTGAGACCCACAGATGCAAAAGCAGGCGGGTTGCTGGGAGACACAGGACCCCCGATAAGAAGATTCATGCCTTGTTCATGCCTTGGCGCCAGGACCCCCTTGTTTTGGCAAAACTTTCTCAGGACACTACTGCAGTCTAATACTTTTTCTGGGCGTTCTTCACTTCCCTCTTTACAGGAGTTTAACCAGCACAGAGGTCTCAGGGTGCATCCAGGCTCCCCCTCCCCAGTTTTTCACCTACACTGACTCTGTTTCTAACAAAAAACAATTTCCCAACATGTGGATTTTCACCTCCAGTTATCATGATCTTTGAACAATTCATCTATTCTTGGGTCTCTCTCTCTTTTTTGCTAACCTGAAAAAAGACAGGGTTATAGTAGATGACTCCCTTAATTGCTTTCATTTTATGATTCTAGAGTTATCAAATGCTATCGGTAATGGGGATTAACACATTGTTTCTTATATTTCAGTGCTAGATCATAGTGGTGGTAAATGGTTATTACATGTGTAAATTATTCTTTGATCTAAGAACAAATATTGTTTTATCAAAGAGTAAATATTGCTTTGATTTTTGGCTCATGGATACCAACATATTGCAACATAACAACAACAACAAAAGTATCTTTGAAGATTTGCCATCATTAACACTTGTGATCCAGAACCACTTATGTAATTTTGGAGTAAAGCATGAAGTGTCTTAATTGGCTTCTTGTTTTCCAAATTAAAAATACTTTAATTAAGCAAAATTATATATCCATTGTTACCGTCATAAAAAGCCAACTTAAAATTCAACTATTCTCTTTTGTTAGTTTTGAACTAGTGGCAATAGTAGCAAAGTTTTAAATCCAATCATGATAAAAAAAAAACCACAATCTTACTCCAAGGTAGATTGCTCCTTCCTAAGTCAATACCTGCTTCTTTAAAGGCACAATAGTGGTATTATTCAATTAAATGACAAATAGATCAAATATAGGATTTTTAATACAGAAGGGAAAGGTTATGGTATTTGTGCTACAACTATAAGAACCGATAGGTATTGTCTGTCTTTAATTAAGAGGCGAACACTGATAATCCATCTTTATCAATGGAATGGAACATAAGCCTGAAAACCTGCTGGATGTAATCTAAAATGGAGTGTTGAGATTTTCTAAAATCTCTTACACATTATCTCAGTGTAGGACTATTTTTTATAATCTTGTTCTAAGGCTATGATCAATGAGAACTTTAAGAAGGATTTAGTGGTGATGATAGGATTTTCTTCTCTTGAAGGATGCCACACAGGGGTGGGGGGGAATGCATTAATGGAAAAGAATTTTTTAAACTTGTTACCTGATAAAATTTTACAATACGTGGTTAAGACCTTTGTTTTCAAAAGATTTTACAACCCAATTTTTGAAGGTAATCATCTCGATATAATGTCATGTTCGACCTTGATACGCAAGAACTGAAGTAATTGTCATTCCAGATTTTGAGGTATCCCAAATTAAAATGCAATGAGATTGTGCGTAGGCAAAGTTTGTCGATAACATGTTTATTTAAATCCATCTTAGCCGTGAGAATTACATTCAAACTTTATTAAAATAATCTACATTTTAAACATTTTCATTGCGTTTGTAGATTTATACGAATTTGGGTTCTATTCAAATGAATTAAGGAGAAAACAGACGTATCGTTAGTGTTCATGGAAATCAGATCCAGGAGTAAAACCATGCCTGCTGTCTGGTAGGAGTTACCTGCCTAGGTTCAATGTGGGATCACATTAGCTATCATTTCAGTTGGAAAACCAATTGCAAAAATATTAGCCATCTTTCTAGATGAAAGTCTAATTATGAACACAGGGACAGGTCGCCAACAACATTATTTTGAGGAATTCATACCATTCATGAACCCCAAGGTGAAAGCTGAAATGTTTAGTACTGCTATACCGACTCGGTCTCATTTGGCAGGTTGCACTTGTATTTCAGCAATTACCATGAACATTTTTAACTTTTGATTTAAAAAATGTGGTTGCCCAAGATTATTTCATTTTCATTTTTAAACCCATTTGTAATATACACTAAATCCTCTACCTGTCAATGGGTAGAGCTGGACTCCATAAATGTTCATGGAGAAGGTTACATTTCAACCAGAATGTTCTTCTTTGCTTATGTACTTCTTGTATACACCATAGGGACTACATTTCTCCCTCTCAAAAAAAAAGTAATATAGGATATACACGTATATATAAACATATGTATATGTATGTATGTATGTATATGGTATGTGTGTGAATCCTTTAAAAAAACCCAGGAAGTTTTAACTGTGTTCAAATACTTGAACTTATTATTATGAAGCACATTCTAGATTTGGAAAACCTCTTTCCTTCCTGATACTAGCTGCATTTTAATTCTAATAAAAATATTTTACCAATAAAGTAACACAGGTTAGCAAGGGTAGACCCCCTTGTTCTTGTTTATTTGCACTTCTAGTTGGACATTCTAAAGTCTCGGTTGTCATGTATTCACTGAAAAAAAATCTTTTCATTTTGAAGGAAGCCTGGCAATATTCCCACCAGCCCTTAGCTTTGGTTACTATCATGGTTTCAAATTTATCATGTCCTCCCATTTCTTTATCCTCTCCGTTTCTTTGTCTTATTCTTTTTTTTTTTTTTAAGATTTTATTTATTTATTTGACAGAGAGAGAGACAGCCAGCGAGAGAGGGAACACAGGCAGAGGGAGTGGGAGAGGAAGAAGCAGGCTCCCAGCAGAAAAGCCCAATGTGGGGCTCGATCCCAGAACTCCAGGTTCACACCCTGAGCTGAAGGCAGACGCTTAATGACTGCGCCACCCAGGTGCCCCCTAAAGCAGTAGATTATTGAACTCATCTAGAAAATAAGCCACTCAGGCGCCCCAGCCACTCAGGCGCCCCTCTTTGTCTTATTCTTGTCTGATTTCTTGCTTGCTTGTTTTGCTTTTGACTTTCTCCCAGTACTGTCAGATTTTCCTGCCCAAGTGCTTTCCCATCCCCTACACTTTCTTCTAGGCAACCTGACTTTCCCTGCTCTCCATTCTAGGCATTTTCCCCCCCTGATTTATGGCTAGAAAAACATTGCTCCTCTCATGACTGTAAATATCAGCATATCGGCAAAGCCTCCATTCCTATGCCCTACTCACCCCTCAAGAAAGTAGAAAATACTCTCAAATCACACTTATTATTAATGTTGTTGGTAGTAGTAGTAGTTACACATTTGGAGAATACATGGCAAATACTTGGAATTTACCGAGCAGTTTTCAAACATAATTACATTTAATGAAAGCATCAGCACCATTTAATTAAACAAGCCAATCACCTGGAATTCTCTTTAGAGATTTCAAATTGGCCATCAATTGGCTGTACTCCATATACAGTTATGTTTTCTTTAGCCACAAACTTAAAAGAATATAGTGAAAATTGTCATTTTTTTTTGTGGAAAAATTAGTAGATTTGGCAACATTTGGCCCAGATTTCTGTATGGCTTTAACTGACAAGTGCTGTCCCCTTTACCATGTGTTTGCTTTTTTTTTTTTTTTTTTTTTTTTTTTTTTTGCTAATCTCTGCTGTTGTTTATCATTTCATACGTCCTCCAGCTCACTGAGTGACTCTGTTTCCTGTCCAGCTCCAGTAAGGATTTGAGTTTCTGAAGTCTGTTCAATCCCTTTGTGTCATTCATTGCTTCTAACTGACCAGCAAGTTCTGGCAATTTTATTTTCTGAATTGAGCTTTGCAACCTTTTTCTTTAAAGGGCCAGATAGTGAATGTTTCAGGCTTTGCAGACCCTAAGGTCTTGCTGAAACTTCTAAACACTGCTGTAGTCCCAGCACAGCCATAGACAATGAAAACAATTGGGAATGACTATCTATATTCCATATTTATGAAAACAGGCAGCACGATGGATTTGGTCCACAAGCTGTAGTTTGCTGAATCCTCCTCTGGATGATCCTGTGCCAGAGTTTTTGTCCAGAACATTATTTATATCCATGAAATGCTCTATATGAAAAAAAAAAAAAAATCCTTAGAGAATGAAATGTGCACCTATCAGACATTTAAATGGCCTGAAAAAATGGTGCCATTGAGAGGTCATCACCTTTGATTACCAATTGTATTCCCAGTCATACTGGAGTACAGAATCTTTATTTTAGACTTATTAACTCTTACTATGTCAAATCACAATGGAATTCCAATGGAAGTCTTGAATCCATGACCACTCTTCCTTCCACACTGCCACTGACCTGGATTGGTCCTTTGGTTCTCCTTGCCATTTTACTTTATTTTACTATTTTATTTTATTTTTTTATTTTATCCCGTTCCATTCCATTCCATTTTTATCTTAAAGTAATGTATACATGTGAGAAAAAAATTGAAAAGTAACAAAAGACATCAGATAAAAAGCAGATCCTTTCCACTTTGGAGCCTAACTTCCTATCTCAGAGTCTAATTAGTTTTGTGTGTATCCTTCTGCATGTTCTATACATGTACAAGCACCATGTAAATCTGTGTGTGCATTCTTTTCATCTTTTTTTTCACATAGTCTGAGAATTCTAAAAAAAAATGTAGGTACCAGTCAGTGTTGTTCTGTTACCCAAAGACAGAATGAGAACTCTGAATAGAGAAATTATCATGAGCTGACAATTTTCTCTAGACCTGTTTCCTACCACTTCTCCCTTTAAAATCTCTTAGGTTCTAGTCAGCTCAGTTTTTCTATCTGTGGAATAGAAGGGAGGGAGAAAATAATAACCCTTTATCATGGATATTACATGAGGATTAATGGGATAATGTCTACAAACTGGTAAGCATAAATAAATGGTCATTAAATGGTAGCTGGGTTACAGTGGTGGTAGGCATCGTGGCTGTATGTAAGTTTGCGAGCCATTGCGCAATTGAGGTGTTAACAAAAAGGTGTGATATTTCATGGCATTCTGGAGTTTAAAAATTATTTTAAATGTATAATTCCATTTAAGCCTCAGCTGTACATTCACCAACTATTTATGTAGCTGTTCTCCCAGGCACAGTAGCTGGAACATCGTAAGAATTCAAATGTTAGACAGTATTGACAAGGTTGCTAATTTTAAGCAACTTATATTCTGGAATGAGAACCAAATGGTAAATCAATACATAAAGTTGATGATTGTATATTATGGTGAGGATTCTGCAGGTAGTAAAAAGGGCCACATAATATACGTTAAAGGGTGATTTGCTACTGAATTTCAATGGCTGGGCTACCGAAGCTGTAGTCCATATGGGTAACGTTATCCTAAAATATAAAATGTCAATAGGGGCTCAGGGGTTGGGCAACCAAGGTGGTCCTGTTAAACCTTGAGGGCCCCAGGAATATTCCAGGAACACACTTTAACCTGAGCCCAGGAAAAAAGGTTATCAGGATTCTTACAGAATTTATGTCCTTGAGAAGCTTAGACTTGAGGAACTTAGGGGGAAAAAAGGAAGGAAGGAAGGAAGGAAGAAAGAAAAGATAGGCTTCTATTGTAGATTGTTGATGGAAGGATGAAAAGCAGTCATAGAGCAAAGCAGCAACCAAAGGAGCTTGGGCTGATGTCTTGGTTGAGGGCAGTAGCACAAGTGGCAAAAACAGCTTGTCCAGTACATTCTTTGATCATTCTTAACAGAATTTTGAGGGACCGAACGAGAGTAGGTGCAATCACACATTCAGGATAGGTTAGCTCATCTACTTTTGCTAAGCTGTAACATATGTTTGAGGAAGGAATGTGTAGTCAAATGGTCATCCGAAGTTAGAAGATTAGAGCTGTGTGATAAATTTTGGTCACTTATGTTTCCGTTGACAAAGGGAAGCCATTGAATCATTTGGCTCGTCATCTTTTTTTTTTTTTAATTCAATTAGCCAATATACAGTACATCGTTAGTTTCAGATGTAGAGTTCAGAAATTTCATGAGTTGCATATAACACCCAGTGCTCATCACATCACGTGCCCTCCTTAATGCCCATCACCCAGTTACCCCATTCCCCCACCCTTTTTAAAACAAGATTTATTAATTTATTTGAGGGAGGGTCAGAAGGAGAGAATCTTCAAGCAGACCCCCGCTGAATGTAGGGCCAGTCGTGGGGCTCCATCTCACGACCCTGAGATCATGACCTATGCCAAAACTAAGAGTCAGAAGATTAACCAACTGGTGCCCCTCATTTGGCCCCTCTTTTAACAATAACCCAGAGAGCATTAACTAAAAAAAAGTACTTACTGTGTAGCTCTTATAAGCATTGCCTGTATTAGAGGTACTGTATAAACATTATCTTATCAATCCACATAACACCCATAGGAAGTGAACATTAATATCCCTACTTTAATGATAAAGACACACCAACTAAGTCTCTGGGAGAAGCATGAAACAATGTAGGGGGATTGTATTTTAGTCCAGAGGAATGCGCTTTTCCCCACACCACAGTTCCTTATATACACCACGTTCTGACCACACTGATTGAAATGAATATGCCTTTCCATCAAACTGGTACCATGAATGGTATTTATGGGATAATGTCTTATTTTATAGCTGAAATAATGTCGAATATGTTTGAAATCTAAATGGGCTTCACCACGTCTATCTGAACAGGGAACTCAAAACTCTGAGGCTCTCCTGGCTCCTCTGAGGACAGGGCAATCAGAGGAGGGGCTGCGGGAATGTCCATGCTGGGGGAGGGCTTTGCTTTTGCGGAGAGACAGGTGGAAGGGTTGGCACCCGCTGCAGCCCTGGTGGTGGGCATACAGAGGGGCCAGGAGGGATAGGGTTATGAGCATGCCACAGTCTTCTGTGACAAAAGCATTTTCAACGCTGCAGAGAGTCATGGGTAAGCAGGGACAGCAGGTGATCTCATAATCTTTATCAGAATGCCAGGTGTTCAAAAGTCAGAAACTTACTCTAGTGTAGGGGTGTGTGTGTGTGTGTGTGTGTGTGTGTGAGGAACTCTATTTGAAATCTTAATTTGAGTAAAAAATACCATTACTTTTTTCCTTGTGTGTTTTGGATTGTTTTGTTTGTTTCCATCTGAAAGACTGTTACTTTTTCTGCCTGGCAACTCCTATTAGCCTTCCTTGACCCCGCTCACAATCCCCCCTGCGCCTTTTCGCTTTGTGCATTCCTCTGTTGGTGGGTTTACCACCCCACATGAAATGTTTTTATTCAGTGTACTCATCTGCTGGTGTCTCTTGACTCTAAAGCTGCTTGAGGGCAGGGTTGTTCTCCTTAATCAATCTCTCCATCCCCTGTACCAGTCCCTACAGGTGTAGCACCAATACTCTTTGATAGGAATTGAATTAAACAAATGGCAAACGAATATTTGCAATTTCTCCGCGTGAATGCAAAAAGGGGTTAATTAGTTGAAGATTCTAGAGAAAGATTTGATGAAAAATCAAGGGCTCTTTCCCTTCCCTCTGATTTCCTGGTTTGTGATGAAGGATGTAAAACTGTCAGGGTTTTATGAATCTTGCCACTAGCCAGAAAACCTTTCAAATATGATTCAATTTCATGCAGAGACTCAGAGCAACTTGGCAGTTAACAGCTAATGGCTTTTAAGGGTTTAAGTCAGCCCTAAACATTATTCCAATGAGTTTTTGTGGTTTAATTACCTTAAAACATTAAGTAGTCAAAGAGCCCATCAATATAGTGACATTTAGAGATATCAAATGTGCACCGCTCACAAACACCACCTTGAAGGTGTCTAATACAGAATCTTATTTTGCCAAAAAAGCATGTAAAAATAGTTTAAGTTTACCTATTTGAGCCTAATGATGTGTGCCATCATTAAGCTAGGAGAAATGTGAATTTGAAATGATCCTCTAAGCGGCAAGGAAGAGCTTTCCAAAGTAAGGGGCAGAGCGATTTCTTCCCTACCCCGTTCTTACCGTTAACTTTAAGCAGTATGTATACTTCGTTGCTGTGATCCCAGGCTTTGGATTTCAATGGTTCTGGGTTCAAATCTCACCTCTGCAATTTGTAGGAAGTTAATTAGCAGTAAAATAAGTCTCAGGGAGAATAGTAACAATAATTATCCAGCTAAATTTTTGTGAAGATGTCATGAGATGAAGCATGTAGAGTTATTAATAGTAACAGCTAATGTGTGCTAAGTATTCTTTAATTTTAAAAAGGCTGTTTTCATGGCTTATGGAAGAGAGAAAAAAATGAGTTTGAAGGGTCGGTATCCAATTTTAAGGCTGTAAAAATGGGCCTAAGCATCTTCATTGTGATTTTCCTTATTTGGGGTTTAATTAAAGAAACCAAAGGTTGTCACTTATTTATGCGCCATTCCAGATATTTTTTCTGCAAAACTCATTTTTATCCTTGGACTCACAAAACTTCATTACTCTTTTCAAGTCAAATCACATCCCAGTCTCAACAATTCAAATTGGCCGAAGATCGCGCACTAACAAAATGTTAATATTTATGAGTAATGCATTTTGGGTTCAGAGATGGGGAGAGAAACCTTCCGGGAAGCAGAAATGAGTTATTGGCCTGCTATAGAATGTGTCATTTGGAAAGAGCTGCATTGTAGGGAGAGATGATTCAAATGCACAATTTCAAGGGGCAATGCAATCTAGTTTACTAATCTCTCATTATACTAAGGTGAGGCTTTTGTGAACACTGACTGCTCATTAGCATCTGGATCCCACAGAAGAATCCAGATAATGGGTGCCAGTTTTATTCTCATTATTGAGCAATTCAGATGTTTGCATTTCTTTCATGAAGCCATCATTTAAAAAATTAAGAGTAGCAAAGGGTAAAGGCAGATTGTTTGAACCATGTAATCATGGGCATTCTATGTTAGATAATATTTTTTTATTTTTAAATTCAAAAGTCTCTAAGTAATTTACATGCACATCACGTGATCTCTGGAGTCACGTGTCTGTCTTCATTTCTTCCTTCTTTCACATTCTGTTTTGCTCCCACACCAGGCAAGCTGATCTTCTCTCCTAGGATAGAACTCAAGTTTTGAGACTGCACCTGAAATCTGTTGGTCAGTTCTGATCTAATGCATGTAAAAAGGTTTTTGCCTATCAGCTGGTTAGAAGAAAAGGTAGATTTTTTTTTTTTTTTTACATTAGGGAAATAACAGAGAAGTTGGATAGGCTAGTGAAAGCTACAGCTTCACATCTGTTAGTTGAAGCTGGGCAAGCCAATTCCCCACAATTGGCATATAACCCCCCTGAGTGAGGGAAGCTTCAAATGCTAGCTCAGAGATTTCATTTAGATTGAAACAGGGGCTCTTAATTGATATTCAGCTATGAGAAAGAGTAACTTAACAAAGGAAAGAAAGAGTATGCATAAGCTTTTCTACTTCTTTACCTCAGGCCCACTTAGGTTGAATCTGGTATTAGTCCCATCAGCAATGTCCTGGTATAAGAAAAATAATGATGCAGGGGCGCCTGGGTGGCGCAGTCGTTAAGCGTCTGCCTTTGGCTCAGGGCGTGATCCTGGCGTTCCGGGATCGAGCCCCACATCAGGCTCCTCCACTGGGAGCCTGCTTCTTCCTCTCCCACTCCCCCTGCTTGTGTTCCCTCTCTCGCTGGCTGTCTCTGTCTATAAAGATATAAATAAATCTTAAAAAAAAAAAAGAAAGAAAAATAATGATGCTAAACACCAACAGCTTCAGTTCCCGGTTTCTGGCTGCATCTAGATGGTCCTCTAAGTCTAGGGGGAGAGCAGGCTGCATGTGGGAAACACAAGGCTGGTGTGAGGACCAAGGACGTAAATCACATAAAATGCATGTGTAAGTTATACTGCATAATATAAATCTAAGGTGCCATTAGATTAACAGAATAATGATTCACTGTGAATCACCAGAGTATTTATTAGCTTTTAATTGCCCTAATAATAATGATGGTAGAAAGTACTAGGATAATTATACATTTCTCTGTGTTGTGCTGTAGTTGGATAAGCATGGATTTGAAGGCAGACAGACCTAATGAACCCTGTGGTTTCACTCTTAGAGCCCCATGACATTGGACAATGTACTTTAGCTCATTTCCAGGTTTGTTTTAGGAGTTAGAGATAATGTATCTAAAGCATGTAGCTTCGTACCTGACACGCAGATATTCAACATTCCAGTCCTTACTCCAAGAAATTTCCATCCTAAAAAGAGAGAATGAGTTTCTTTAGAAGTAAAACAGAGTCGGTACACCTCCAAAGGGACCGGGGGCAAGGGTGTCAGTGAAGCACAGATAGTAGATGGACCTGGGTCTGGATTCGGACTGGTTAAGTGACATCTGGCAGAGGCTGCGATGAGACCTCCAGACAGACACTTTCATTGTAGGTGTCTATTCTGTAGGATACCCAAGAAGACATTTCCACTCAGAGGCACCTTGTTTCATGCAAGCACACCATTAAACTCACTTAAACGCTGATAGTCCCTGCCCGCATCACTAGCTTCTGCCAGAAGAGGATTAGAAATCAAGTTCCCCCGTTGGTTTTTATCAGAGAAGAAACTATTGAACAATTCCTCAAGTCCCTGGCCAAATTCACCATTGAACTGGCTCTAGGTTTTTATAGGTAAGTTGCTGAATCTCTGAAGGTATCTGTTCCCTCATCAGCAATAGTGTGCTGACAATGAAGCCTGATATACAGGGATGCTGTGCGCCATTTCCTCAGTCAAGTGCCTAGTGCAGGCTGTGTGTAGGTGAGGTGTCTCAGCCGCTCCAGCCCCCGCTAGCAAGATCTCATCCACGACAGGGGAAAATCTTGCTTCCATCTTCATTTTGTTTTGGATCACGGTCGCCAAGGAAAATCAAACTCTCTTCCCTCCTCTTGATAATAATAGGACAGTACATGGAAACTGCTGTTGCATTACGTCTTGTTAATAATCAACCAAACTCCTTAAGAAGGGCTTAAATGGTTTCATCCAAAACCTTCATCATCATCATCGTCATTTGTCAAATGTTCTCTATATGGCCATTGCTAGGGTCTGAATATCTGTGTCCTTCCCCCCCCCCCCGCCAAAAAAACTCCTGTGTTGAAATTTTAATCCCCAAGCTGATGGTATTTGGAGGTGAGACCTTTGGGAAGTGATTAGTTATGAAGGTGGAATCCTCATGTTTGAGATTTGTGCTCTTCTAAAAGAGGTCCCACAGAGTTCCCTACCCCTTCCACCATCTGATGACACAATGAGAGAGGTAGGCAGTCTGCCATTCAGAAGAGGGCCATCATCACAACCTAATAGTGCTGGTGCCTTGATCTCAACCTTCCAGCCTCCAAAACTATGAGAAATACATTTCCATTGTTCATGAGCTACCCGGTCTGTAGTGTTTTGTTATAGCAACCCAAGCACTGAGCTGTGGTACATTCACTGTCTCACTGAGTCCCTAAAACAACTTTAGAAAGTGTTATTCCCATTTTATAGATGGGGAAGATGGAGCTTATTTTGGTGAATAATAGGCCCCAAGTTTTAGAGCTGACACACAAGGGGCTGGAGTTTGAGCCATGCTTTCTCATTGTAGTGCCCGTGTACAGTTCTTTCTATGTTATTCTCATCTAAGGTGAAGTAACTAAAGCTAAGTGACTTAAAATCACGAGGACATTTTCATACCATGTAACTTGGTCATTGGTCAGCCATCTCTCCTGTGTGACAATGATGACGTTATTTGTTCATTTTTTAACATAAAATGTCTCTATCTTTGAGAAAATACCCTGTTCTTATTAGAATCAGCAGTGTAGCAACTGTAAACATATCTTCTCATAAGTGTCTGTAGATAATATGTTCCTGAATTGTTTTAATTTATAGTAGGACTGGAAGGATATTATGCACATCAGTCTTATAAATAATGTGACATAAATAACAGCTGCATTTAGTGCCAAAGCAATTATTTCCTTCTGAAGTAATCATTCATTTTTTAGTGGGAACTGGAAATTTGCATGCAGCATTGTCTCCTTACATAATTTGGGTGAGGCTCCTTTACTCAATCGCCTGGATGTTTAATACCTGAAAATTAGTTTTTATTTGAGAATTGTCAAGATTTACTGACACTTTTTTATTTTTGCCTGGGGTAAGGAGCAAGCCTGTGTTTATGGTAATGGTGACACTGGTACCTGTTTTGCTGTCAGCCTTGAAGGGATGGTATAGAGTTGATACAATGAATCTCAAGTGCCTGATGCTGTGCTCTGCTCTTTTGTATGTTAATTCATTGTAAAATAATTTGGAAAAAACCTACTATATTCTGGGTTGGGTACTATATCCTGGGTACACAATGGTGAGTATGACAGAAATCAACAGACCTAAACACCAATTTCAAGAATGTTTTTGTCTAGCGTAAGATGCAGACAATAAAAATGGAAAAAAAATATGAATTTCAGTAAGTTCTATAAAAAAATAGAGACTCTGAAAGAGAACTGCTTAATGATCAGGGAAAATCAAAGACCTAAACACCAATTTCAAGAATATTTTTGTCTAGGGTAAGATGCGGACAATAAAAATGGAAAAAAAATTACGAATTTCAGTAAGTTCTATAAAAAAAAATAGAGACTATGAAAGAGAATTGCTTAATGATCAGGGACCGTGAGGACTTAATTTTAAGTAGGGCTCTAAAGTAGTAGGGCCATCTTGGCCAGGGAAGGGCAAAGGTGTGCTTCAGGAGGAAAGAAGAGAATGAGTTATTCTCTAGAGCTGGTAACAACTGGATGTTTTGGAGGAACTGACAGAAGGCCCGTGTAGATGGGACATCGTGAGCAAAGATGAGTTGTAGCTCAGGGTGAGGTCACAGAAGTTGATGGAAAACAGTGAAGTTTCACAAAGTTGAGAAATATCCTCTGGGCCACCTAGCTCATTAGTGATCGTTTGAACCCAGGTTTCTATGACTATAAATTCCAGTTTATGTCTTACGAGCTCCTAGAATTGAACCATTCAATAGAATGATGATGATAATTAGTAATAATAATGATTACAGTAGCTAAACTGATTTGGTGCTTTATGTCAAGCCCTCTTCTAGTCGCTTTTCATGCACTGAAGAACTGAATCCTCACACGAAACCTTGTGGCATTTTATCCTTTGCTTGAAACTTAACAATATCCCCATCATACACATGTATGGAGGTTACATAACTTGTCAGTATCACACAGCTAGTAAAGGATGGACTTGAATTTGAACCAGGGGTTCTACGACCCTTTAGAGATTGGACTTTCAGTCCTCATCTTCATGACCGATTAAAACCTTTTAAATTATCGTTATGAAGCTATTTACCAAAACCCTGTAAGAATAGCAGTTTCTTTCTCTCAAACCATTTGAGAGAAAATAGTTAATATGATGCATTATAACCCCTGAAAACCTTAGCAAGTAATATTGTACAACCTAGACACTCCCTTGCCTTACCATGATGCAACCATGAATGAAAGTGAAATTGATACCTGTTTTCTAATTCAAGACTCTGTTCAAATTTAACTTATTGTGCCAATAATGTCTTTATAGCAAAGGGATCCAGTCCAGGATCGTATGTTGCATTTAGTTGTCCAATCCTCCGGATTCCTCGTTCTTGGCTTGACTTTCATGACCTTGTCACTTTTGAAGATTATATGTTAGTTGTTTTACAGAATCTCTCTCAATTTGGGTTTATCTGTTATTTCCTCATGATTAGATTTATATTATACAATCCTCTGGGGAGGAATGTGACAGAAATATTGCTGTATTCTTGTCATTGACTCCTAACAGGTGATCTACAGTTTCAATGTGTCCCAGTTTTGAAGATAATAACATTGATCACTTGATCAAAGTGGTGTCTGTGAGTCTTCTTCATGCTGTTTGTGCTCTAGCATCCTGTGTGGGCTTCTGCTGCCACTCACAGCACTCCTGCACAAATTCCTCCCCTACCTATTGAGCCCTCACTTCCTGTGGCTGGGCACCACGGCCACTCCTTCCCCACATGGTTGTGTCCTACTCACCTCCGAGTGGGTATCCCTTGCTACCATGCAGTCTCTGACCCTCCTAAGCTTACTCAATCCCCCCTAATGGCTGTTGGACAGAATTATTAAATAAGGAAGAAGAAAGGGAAGGAGGAATGAAAGAAGGCCATATGATAACTTCTAATTAAAAATAGACATAGAGAAATCAATTCCTTTCATATGAGAAACGTGCCCAAAGTGATGCTAGCTGAAATAATGTTGAACACAGTAATTTTCTCATTATACTCCACAGAAATTATTTCCCAGGCCCAAACAACAACAACAACAACAACAACAACAACAACAACAACAACAACAACAAAAGCATGGTTCATCTGAATTTGCTTCTTTCAACAAAACACAATTAGGATATACTCCACGTATATAGTCCAATATCCATTATTAGCAAAAGATACAATATTCTACATACATTATATACGTATATTATATACACATAATATATATATATACATATATATATATAAAATGGATTTTATGGTGCTATGATCCCTTAGTCTGCCTCCTTCTATCTGCTGTTCAGTAGTCTAATCACTGCTCTCAGGAACTTAGGTGTTTTCCTAGTGGGAAGAGGCTGTCATTAATCATTATGTATCCAGGTTCTTTTTTCACTCCATTCTGGAAAATATAAATATGAAACTGAAGAATACAAATCTGCTTTCCCTCACTTTTAGACCATGATGTTCTTCACATCTGCCTTGAAGACCATTATCCACAAAGGCAACAGCATAGTAGTTTTGAGAGCACGTTTTGGGCTCAAGTCCAAGATCTACTACTTGCAACTTGATGTTGACCACGTGACTGACTTACATAAGCTTCAGAACCTTTGCCTCTAAAATAAGTATAATTTTCTGATGTTGTGAGGCCCACATACCATAATTTACGTAAAGTGCTTAGCACAGTTTGGTTCATGGACTAGAAAGCATAGACTTAAATGTATCAAATACTGTTCATACCTGACAGCTACTCTCCTTTGTACATGATAGCACTTTGTTAATTTCTCTCCCGTAACAAAAGTTGTATTCTTATTGTGAATCACGGATGCCATGCCTACTGGGCTAGGATCTTAAGGGCAGTTATCGTTTTTCATCTCTATATCCTCAGCAATTAGCAAAGTCACTAGTAACATAAAAGATACTTGGTATATATGTGCATTGAAAGATGGAGGGTGGCGGAATTGCAGAGTTGTTAGATAAGTGGATAGAAGGATGAAAGAATAAATGCATGAAAGGATAAGTGGACAAAAGAATAAACAATTATGACAAGATAGGGATACGGAATTCAATATTTATTGGGCATCCATCATGTGCCAAACAATTAATCGGCTATTTTGCATATATGTTATTAATACTTCATTAGGTTACTATGTTACAGAAGAGAAAAGCAAAGCTTAGGAAAATTAAAAAAAAAAAACACACACACACATACCAAAAAACATAGTTCATACTTTTTACTTTACCAAAAGAGCTCTGAGAAATGTTCTTTCTGTTTCAATAGAACTTTATCTATTTAGCATGATGGAAATAGTTGCTATTTATCCAGGAGATTGGATTGCACAATTGTTAAGAAAAGTGAACATAATCTAGATTGTTAAGGTAGAAATAGATGTACGATCCATTAGAGAACACAGCATGAAAGATTTGGTGAGCATTTCTAAATACAAACAAGCCTGTGGTCTTCTCTAGAGGAGACACAGTTTTATTTATTTTCTATTTCTGGATTCAATCCAGTAATGTCAGAGATGAAGAATTAAACCTATACAATATCTTTGAAGGATAACTGTGAGGGATTATGTGGGCCAAGAATTTATAGGCTCGTACAGATCACCACTACAACATTATTTATAGTTTCTTGGTAAAATTTCATGCCTGTGAGTGGGAAGACGTTAACTAAAATGTGAGGAAACGGAGCTTACGATAGAAGTGTGGTTAAAGGAATCCTAAAACGTAAACCACATGTCTAGTAGCCCACTCACAGAGTAAATGCCTGTGGAATAGGACTACATTCTAGAATCTAGAATCTGCATCTAGAACGTAGTTCTAGGAAAGCCAAAGATGTATGTTGCCTGCCCTTCAGTGTCTCCTAGTCTGTAGAGGTGAAGACTCTGGGAAAAGCCATAATTTCAGATTACAGTGAATGTTCGTGTAGCAGAGTGAAAGAGTTGTGAGTGAAGCACTGAGAATATGACCCTTCGTGGGAAGGAGTTTGTGATGTTCTCTAAAATAGGTGCCATTTTTTTTTCCGTTCATGAAACATGAGTGGAAATCTGCCAGATGAACAAGGTGAGGCCCATAATTTCCCACCCTACAGGTGAAACCATAAGATAGACAAATACACCCTTGGGACTTGAAATGGCTCCTTTTGACTCGAAAGGCTGCATATGGCTCTAATGTTCACATATAATGGTTTGTTTTGGAGAGTGACAGCTAAGGTTGAGGAAGCTGTGGTAGACTGCGGTCAGACCATGAAGCATAGAGGTGAATGCACACAGGCACATATTTATCCTTATTTGTTATCATTTTGGAGCGCCTTCAAATTACGTATGTATATCACACACACACACACAAAAGAACACAACTTTTGTTATGAGAGAAATTAACGAAGTGCTATCATGTACAAAGGAGAGTAGCTGTCAGGTACGAAAAGCATTCGATTCGTTTAAGTCTATGCTTTCTAGTCCGTGAACCAAATATATATAATTGTATATATTATATATATCTAAATATGTATCTAGATATATAAACTATACTATATAAATATATATAAAAATATATACTATGTATTTAGATAAAATTTACAAATATATACACATATATGCATATATGTACACAATGCATATATACATATGTTTGTATATATCTATATATATGTATTTTTAAAAGATTTATTCTAAAGAGAGAGAGCTCGTGTGAGCCGGGGGGGGGCATGGACAGAGGGAGAGAGAGAATCTCAAGTAGACACCTCGCAGAGCATGGAGCCCAACACAGGGCTGAGATCATGACCTGAGATCATGACCTGAGCTGAAATCAAGAGTTGGACACTTAACCGACTAGCCACCCAGGTGTCCCTATATATTTTTGAAGTACAAGTCACAAGCTACGATTTTATCGGATAGTACATGCACATGAAAGAGAGATCTTTAAAAAAAAAAATTAAGTTATCTTTACACCCAACATGGGGCTCAGACTCACAACCCTGGGATCAAGAGTTGCACACTCTTCTGACTGAGCCAGCCGGGCATCCTGTGAAAGAGGCATCTTGATCATTGTTTCCTCCTTTCATTTTATAATTCTTTTGTTTTTTCTTACAGGAATAGTCGCATTTTGACTGATCTTATTCATTCTTGTTTCATTTTGTATAGTACTCAAAACTTGAATGAATGATAAAATATTTTCTTGTACCCTTCCTTATTATTTTGAGTAGTGATGAAGAGTGACCTTAATAGGATTAGGAAAATCACAACATCTCAGTGGATGGCCTGATAAGGCACCTGGCTCAGTATTCACTTTTGCCACATCCATGCTAATGCTTCATTAGTCCCCAAAAGGAGACTTTTCTAAGGACTTTAAGGTACCATTTAGCTTTTGCGTGCAGTGTGCTATCAGGATGTCCTTTTTGGTCCATTATTTCCCAACCTACATCATTATTCCTAGAAACAGGACTCCTGATATGCTCTGTCAGTGATTTCTGAAATGCTATTAGTATCTGAATTTTTTGAAAGAGTCAAAATAAACAAATCAATAAAAAAACAGCTTTGTATAGCAAAAGATATGAATTGTCCTAATCCCTTTATTATTGGACGAGAATGGGCATATCAAGCAACACTTTACTCACCAAAATGCTGGCTCCATTGCAATTACCATTCCTCTTCTCTGTTAGACTGTATTTGGTTTTTCAAAAAGCAAAGAGCCCCTTCTAGACTCTTCCCTTTTCTTTCCTCTTAAGGTAATCATTTGTTGGAAACAGTAAGCCAAGAACAAAAGAATCATAGTGTCATGACTAAAGCTGGGAGAATTTGCTCAGAAAAGTTCCCCAAATACAAGTCTTTAGGAGCCAGTAAATTAAACTCCTGACACAGTGTCTCATTGGCCCCAACACACAGGGTCATCTGATTATGCCTCCTCATAAATGGCCAAATTAATCTCAATCCCTTTAAAAGGTATTATTCCTGTAGAACTCAAGGATATGTGGTTAGTTTACTGTCACTCCTGAAAAGTTCTGTTTCTCTGGTACTAACTGATAAAGACGGGGATTTCTCAAAGTCAATCACTCAAAATAAAGAACTTAAATCCATTTTAACATACCTCTGGGAAGCAGATCTGCATTAACCTAGTCTAGGACTTCTCCGGCAATAATAAGGTTTAAGAGAGTGTACAGCCACTGGTGATTTCTGCAAGTGATACAATGAGGGGACAGAGACAATGAGGCAAACATAAAATGGGACCTGGGATTAAGGGATCTTCCACTCAGCCATGTGTAGAATGTTGAAAATTAATGTGGTATTGTTTAGCAAGCAGCTGTCAAGTTATTGTAATTTGCAAAATGTTTTTTTTTCTTCCTCTTCCTTCTCCTTCACTGAAGGCATATTAGAAATGGCTTCATTTCTGAGGGATGACAAAGTTAATCCTATTTTGAGTTCCATTTGAAGAAAATGACACTTAAAGCTTGTTTTGCATTTATCAAATGAGCCAGTGAGTTCAACATTTACTGACTGCCTCTGAATGGAAGACACAGTGTTAGATACCAGGGTTATAAAGATGAATTGAGAACAGTTACTTATAACAAGATATTTAATATCTGGCGGGAGTTACAAAGCAGGATTTTGTAATTTTCTGTTTCTGTAAATGTATGAGTAGAGGTAAGCAAAGGGTGGAAAGGGGAGGACACAGGTGGACCTGATGGTTTGCCTGAAAGTTTAAGATCAATGGCCTGGGGACAAACCCAAAGGAAGCACACTGGTGCCTAGGCAGGGTCTTGGGTTGGGGCATGGGTCTTCTGAGATCTTTAATATATCCAGGGGCAATCTCTGTCTTCACAGAAATATCTCATTGTACTAGAATTATGTAATAATGTATATTGAATACCATTTAATTACATGCATATGAGCAAGAGTGCTGTGTTTTATCTTCCAGCATCTAGCAGTGTGCGAGATCTTGAGTGCAGAAAGTAAATATCTGAATAAATGAATCCAAGAATGACAGAAATTTAGTTATACCTAAACAAAGCTTTTGAGAACAATATTCGTGGCCCAACATCCACTTTCAGAAGAAACGAAAGCACAGGCTATTACTGTGTTACGAAATAGAAGTTCAGAAGCTAAGACAATAATAAACACTTCAGGAAATGGGGATCTAAGGTGGGCAAGGAGAAATCGTCTGGGATATTGGCTATAAGTGTAGGGCTGCTTAGGAATAATTCATAATTCATAATAATTCATAATTCATAATAATTCATAATTCATAAGATGTGAATTTGAGGGTGCAGGGCCAGTTGGTAAGTTTAATAGTATAGAACTTGTTCAGTTGCTGAAGCGTCTGCCTTTGGCTTAGGTCATGATCCTGGGGTCCTGGGATCGAGCCCCACATTGGGCTCCTTGCTCAGCCAAGAGTCTGCTGCTTCCTCTCCCTCTCCTGCTCTCTCTCTCTCTCTCTGTGCCAAATAAATAAATAAATAAATAAATAAAATCTTTTTTAAAAAAGTTGTTCATATGAGCTGCAGAAATAACTAAAGAATTAAATAAATAACAAAAAGGAACTTCATCCCATTTGCATCCACTTTATGCCAAGGCACGCCACAATAATGATTGCTTTAAATTTCCATGAGCCCTTCCCTACCCTGCTTGCTGATAAAAACCTTCCCATCATAAGGACTGCACTGCACCCCAAATAGAAATGCCATAAGCTTATTTTGATAAATTGTTCTCATTTTGTACCTGAGAGGTCTACCACGGATGGAACATACATCAGGTGATTACCTGGGTTCCCACTTGCTGGGGACTTCCTACTTGCCAGTCACTTTGATCCATTGCATTTTATCTTTTCTGTGGCCAAAGAACTTGGCATCCAAACAGAAGTGTCATCACTTGATAATGGATATACTTGAATCAGCCAAGCCACCCATTCAGGAGAGGAATATGTGACAGTCCTTCTGATTAAAGAAAAGAAGGTGCTTTACAAAGAAGTTCCTCTTGTTTTCATGAATTTTCACCATCTGACATCTGTTTGTTTCTAGTTTTCTCAGTTTAGGTGAACAAATTGTACGGGAAATAAGGAGAGTTCAAAGATACCACTCTGAGACATAAGGGCAATAACCTGGATTATAAACTCAGATCTACCACTTTTTCGATGACTGGGTTAATCAGGCAACTTTTCTGGGCTTCAGCTTGTTTCTTGGTAGAATTCATCATTCATCTATACATTCACTCAATCAATAAGTATCTACCGAAAACGTAGTTTGTAGCAATCTAGGTACTAAGAATACAATGGTAAGGGAAAAAAATCCATTATTATTAATGAATTGTAAGGGAGGAAAACTTTCCCTTTCTTCCCTTCTATGTTTTTTGGCTGGTCTAATAATTAAATTGGCATAAGATAGATTAACAGGAGAAAAACAAATTTAATTGTGTATATATGGGAGCTCAGAGAAATCTGGGTCTCAAGGAAGTGACCAGTGCAGGCAGCTTTTATACCTTTTAGATGCAGAAACAATAATTTTGTGAACAATTGAAAAGACAGAAAGCTTTGGGCTCCGGGCAGTAAATTAGGGAAGCAGTAACAAAGTTTGTCCTTCTTGCTCCTGAAGTTCCCTACTCTGGTCATAAGGATGTCTCTCCTTCTTTGCGTACAGGGAGGGTGCTTTTCACATGGGAGATTTATTTTCTGCTTTCTGGGGGTCAAAGGAGGGTCAGAGTGTGTTTCTTTCATTGGCTGTTTCTTAAGTGACTTTAAGTCAGAGTCATCAATAGGCCAAAACGGCCTATTTTGGGGTGGCGTATTCTCCCCCTCAGAATCATGAAACTTAATATGCATCACATTTACCTGAAAGGTTCCTATAATATGAACACATATAATAGGGACTTTAACCTGTTCAGAAAGATGCCTGGGCACAATGACACTTGAATCGAGATCTAAAGTTTAAAGATAAGTTAACCAGGAGAAAAGGAACAGAAGAGTTTTCAAGGCAGGGAAGACGGTATTTGCAAAAGCCCTGTGGTTGGAATTGGTTGCGGAAGTTTGAAAAAAGGCCAGTGTGAATTGAACACAGAGAAACAGGGAAACAGTGAAGCTCTATTAGTGCTTCTCAGTCTTTCCTGTGCACGTACAACTCCTGGGGATTTTCTTTTAAACGCAGGTTCTGGTTCAGCAAGTTTGAAGTGGAGCCTGAGATCTGAGGCTCTTCCTGAGAGATGTCCCAAGTGATGTCAGTGTTCCTGGTCCAAAGACCACACTCTGCCTAATAAAGTGCTAGAAGGAGTTTGGTTTCTGCCATGATGACCAAAAGGGGGAATTGTGTTGTTTATTTTAGCGTTACCTAAGAAAGGGCAGGGATGGGACATTAGGCATGCCAAAACAACAACTTTGTCATTCTCCTATTTCTTTTTCTCTTTTCTCCTCACACTCTCCCCTGGTTTTTAGCTTTAGTCTCTCTCTAAAGTAAATGCAGAAAGGGGAGCATTTCGCCCTATGACAGAGAGCCTTTTCTACCCTAGAGAGAATGGGGCATGATTCCTCTGACTAGAGTTTCATGGCAATAGTTTGACCAATCTCTGTAGCTGGGGGCAAGTTAATCAACCCATTCTTGGGTCATAAGTTTACCCTGGTCAGGTGTAACCTGATTTACCTCAATATATAATTACCAAGATACCAACACTGAATAAAGGATCATTGTGAGCTTATCAGTGATTCAATTTATGTCTCCTAATAATATCAAAACAATAGATTAAATTTAAAGCTGTAGTTCAGGATTTATTAGGGCTTAGGCAAGAAACAGAAAGAGATGTCATTTTACCCTCTAATAATTGTATGTATTTATGCACTAACACGAGTAAGCAATCATTATTTAGGAAGGAAAGCAAGAAAATGACAAATTAAATACTACTACTACTAACCTCTCAAAATGTATGTTGGAACTAAATGAAGATAATTCTATTTTGAGTTGCTCTAATTCTATAGACAATTCCTGTGGATGTTCAGAATAGAGTCAGTAAAGGTCAACAACATTACATGTGATCCAGGACCTTATCACCAGCTCCTCCAGCATGTGGAGAATTATTATGAGACCAGGGGCTCTTTCTTCTCCTAACAGCAGGTCCCTTTATTAAAAGAGAAACAACAGTTGAAAAGGAAGATGCCAATGTAAGAATGCAATATCAAGGTCACTGTGATATGTTTATTAAAACAACAACAACCAAACACTGTAAACTTTACTTATACTCCTTTGACCCTGGGTATACTGTTGGTTCATTTATAATACAAATTAAGTACATATCATGATATACCCTTGATTTCAAGATGTTTAGTCTACTGGGGAGGACAGTAATGGTTACAAACAATTTCCATAAGAAGAGAAATTCAAATAATAGGCAGAATTATAATAAGGAAGAATATCATCGAGAGACGGTGAACCCAAACTTGCCTATATTAGTCAGAGAGACTTTCACAGAAGGGGAAACATTTCAGGCATTTCAGCTGAGGCCTGAAGACTTAATTAGTGGAAAAATTTCAAGCTGCAGGAAACTTAAGACAGAACAAAGAGTCATTTACAATTTCTCACATTCTCTCCAGAGACTATACAAGTAGGTCTGAAGGGCAGGTGGACACAGTGTGTGAGTGTGTGTTTGTAGGAGTTGGGGCAAGAAACAGGATTGGGGATGAATTATGATGAAAGGAGATTAGACTGAATTGGTAGGAGGGAGATGCCGCAAAATAATTTCTGTGCACTTCAGTTTTCCACCTGTTAGATCAGCATGAGAATGCATATGTCTTTTCTCGTTTAATAGACAGAACAACCTCAGAAGGTAAGTGTGTGGAACACTGTCAGCACTTAATTAATATTGGTTGTGTAGGGGAGGAAAAATAATTTTCCCTTTCCCCTTCCAGGTTCTTGGCTGAGGCTTTCCTGTAATAAAAGATGGATTAACACGAAAACAAACTGAAGTTCAGTAACATGTATCCATCCTGTGTACCTAGAAGAGACCCAAGAAAACTGAGTAACTCCCCCAGTGGTCCAACATCACCTTAAATACCCCTCTGCCTAAGATAGAAGAAGATGATGTGGGACAGAAAAGCCAGTTATGGGAGGTTTTTAGACAAAGCACAGCAACAAAGGTATGATTGTTATGCAGATTTAAGTCACTGCCTTCTCCATTGATAACAGTTTCTAGAGATATGTTGTCTCCACTTCCTCATACAAGGAGAGAGCTTCTTACATATGGAGGTTTCCCTTATAAATGTAAATGACTCTTACAAAAGGATAACTTTTACTTTGTTTTCAGAGCTTTCCCTGTTGTCTGCTGTTTCTTAAAAATAACCAGCCTAAAATAATCATTATGCCAAAAAGCATATTTTGGGGTGGCCAATTCTGCTCCCTTTCTGTTGAATGAGAATCCTATTGATACTGAAATGTAGACTGAGGTATATTTGTGTGTGTGTGTGTGTGTGTGTGTGTGTGTGTGTGATGTGTAAATACAGTGGCAAAGCTTTCTGTAAGGAAAGAGATGGAAAAGAAGTACGTTTACTCCTCGATTTTTTACTTTAAAATGAAATATAGATAACCAAAGAATATTCTAGAAGAATTTGTAAACCCTAATAAGATTTATAGGGAAAATATTATTTACTTTATTAAAGTTTTTTTTTAACTTTGTTTAAAGCTTCAAATGCCAGGTACTGTTGGTAAATGTTTTATAGTAAAAATCCTATTTGATCCAATATATACTTCCAGATCAGTGTAGTCTTATAGCAACTCCACTAAGAAGTTAATTATTGTCCCCACGTTCAAGTGAGGAATTATGGCTGTGTGCAGTTTGGTGGGTAGAGAATTCAACAGAGTTTACATTGTTGAGTAGCAGAATCCATAATCTAGCCTTTTATAAAACTCAGTTGCCATCCTATCTTCTTGAACTTAGATCCCAAACTCTATAAACCAGAAGAAGAAGGAAGATCCAACAGATGGCAGTGAACTCCGCTGTGATTTGTAATCTGTCCTCCTCATTAGAGTACTGTAGTGATCTGTATATTCTTGTTTAATGCTACATTGTGACTCTGATATCTCGATACATCTACCAAATATATTAAACTTCTCCTTTTGAATATTGCATCTGGAAAACAACAGACAATAAAATAGAAAGAAACACAAATACAGACACCCACACAAAAGAGGGCCACAAACCAATGCAAAAGGCCATGATAGGAGGGAATACAGGGAGAGACAGACTGAGAGGAGAGGTGTTTTGCAGTTTCTCAAGATAATGTGCTTGTCTTTGAGTTGGAAAAAAAAAAGACCAAGGAGGAGAAAGAAGGTCTTATGGGGTATATCTCATCTTCTTTAATGTTATTACCTCCTCTGAATGTTAAGGACACGTTGGGGAGGAAGACATTTTACTCTACCCTTTAAGTTCTTTTGGTTGGTCTAAGAATTAAAATGACATGAAAGAGATTAACAGGAGAAAATCAAGTTTAACTACATACATACAGGTGTTCCATAAGAATCTGAGACTCGCAGGCAGCCAGGCAGTTGAAGCTTATATGCTGTCCTGAGCTACAAAGAAGTGAGTAGCTGTCTGGGACTTCAAAGGAAGACCATTCCCAGGAAGATGAGAAAGAGTAAATATTTGGTAAACAAATGTTCAGTGGGTCATACAGAAACAATGGGACATGAGAGGAATTTTAACAAACAGATTGTGCTAAATTCCTCCTTGTCTCCCACCCATAGTTCATATTATAATGTAGTTACCTATAGTGATAGCTCCATTCTTGGAGCTGGTCCTCCAGTTATATTCTTTTAGGCAGTTAGAAGAAGGGTCAAAGATTACCTCTGAGCCTTCTGTTTCTTAAAAAGCATCAGCCTAAAATAATCCACATGTCAAAGAGACATGTTTTGGGGCGGCAAATTTTGCAACCCTACAGACATATCATGGTATTCCCACAATTCTGCAATAAATTGGCAATGTATTAAGAAAATGAAGCAAAGACTCATATACTCATTTGTGTCAATATGATGCATGCTTCATGTGAACTATGGCATTTAGACAGAACCTGTCAGGTGTTCAGGAAACATTTGTTGAGTGCTTACCTAAAGTTACTTATTTAACTTTAGGAAGGAGTAGCATCTTTTTTTTATATATTCATAGTGATTTCATATTTTTTTATTTTCTGCTTTTTCTCTTGTATCCTTCTTTTTTAATGAAGCATCCTGTCCAGCTTTTCTCCTTTCATTCCAAACAATTCTGTTCAATTCCAAAGGCAAGTGGCAGAAGATTTTCATATGTGTGGGTGTGTATGTGTATATGTGTATAAGTGTCTGTGTGTCTGCATGCAGGAGTTTGTGTCTACGTGTATCCACGAGTATGTATATGTGTTCCTGTGTTTAGGTATATGCGTGAGTTTGTGTGCATGAGCTGTGTATATGCACAGAGATGTGTATCTGAGCACATGTGTCTGTATTTGTGAGCTTGTGTCTGCATATACAGATCTGTGTGTATGTATAGTATATGTCTGTCTATGTGTATGTGTTTCTGTCAATGTGTGTGTGATATGTTCATGTCTATATGTGTGTGTCTTTTAACCCATATGTATTTGTGTACCTGTGCATATGTGCCTGTGTAGACATAGGTGTGCCTCTGTGCACATATGTGCCTTTGTGTATGTGTGTCTATATGTGAATTTGTGTTTGTGTCTGCGTGGATAGTTACTACACGCGTGTGTGTCTACTTCTGTAAGTTTGTGTGTCTATACACATGCACCATTAAACATACTTCCTACTTTTTAAATAAATGAAAGTGTTGCTTGCAGAAAAAATAAGCTACTTAGAGCCTAATGTTCTGGAAAAATTCATATTAAAAGACATCTGCTTACACCAAAATCTGTTTTGTCTACATTTAGCCACAGGTGTTAAAAAAATGATAAGCACTTGGAAAGGAGACAAACCAGAAATTGTAAGAGTATTCATATTTATCTTAGCTTTCACAATGAATCAAAGTATAAACAATGAAGAAAGTGAGTTTTCATAAGTGAGTTCTGTTTGGCATAAATAGGAGTCATTTCTCATAGAAATGTGCTGACACTAGGCACATTCTGAAAGCTTATAGTGCAATGAATCTGCTTACCTGATATTAATTTACTTTTTATAGTTTTTTAAAAATATAATATTGATTAAATTAGCATTTGGATTAATGACCTTTTAAATTCAGAGAGACTGCAGCAGTAGTTTCTTAATACAGAATGATCCCAGAAAGACCAAAATGTTTGAAAATCAGTTCTCTATATATTTTATACCTATCTTTTGCATATATCATTATATATTTATGGCATATGTTTATATTAATTCATACTATATAAATTTATAAGCATAAATATGTAGATATTCAGGTATTATACCTGATATACACATGCATATATTTGTTATATATTTACATACACACACATATATAACATAAATCAAATTCAATTAATATAAATTATCTCAAAAAGCATTTTTGAGCACCTGATAAGTGCCATATTATTATGTTAGATACAGAATAGCAAGATGACAGAACATGTACCCCGACTTTAAGAAACTCAGTGGAAAATGAAGATGTGGGGTCCTTTGTTCAAAAAGCAGAAAAAAGTGTAATTAGAGGCACACACAAAGATTTTTTTCTGTTTTTCATGGTCTCTCCTTCTTGACTTGTCACGGTGTTTTGTTTGTTATTTTTTTAATTTGCCAGCAAATGCTTTCCTAAGGAAAGAAAAACTAAAATCTTAAGTTATTAGCATGCATTTTACCATTCATCTTTATATTGTACATTGACAATTTTAAATGCAAATATCAGAGCATGTAACCTTTATGCAGAATTGCTGAAATTACCTTCTTTTAATACATGGTCCATCCTTCAAGGTGCCTTGAGTTTGCCAGAAGAGAGGAACGTAAGCCAGCCTCAGAAAGTTTGGAAGGGGGAAAAGAGGAGAGCCCTAGACAGGATGGAGTGCTCCAGAGCAGGGAGATACTGGTGAAGCAAGTGAGGACTCTCACAGGTACATTGCCCCCCATATCAGCTGCCAGACCTATTCCCAGTGTCCTAGCCAGAGATAAGGTGTAGGAATTTGAGCGAAGCATCTCCCTTTTCTCATGAGCCCATCACCTCAACCATGGCATATGGGCAAACTCCCCAAGGAGCTTTAAGCCTGGTGCCTGGAAGTGCTAGGTACCTAGATAAGGGTTACTGAGACATATTCTCACCAAGTAGCAGCTTCCCTATGGCCAGCCACCTGCCAGAAACTCTGGGGTACTGTCAGGTCAATGTGGGATGGCTGCCATCATGCCCCTCCCCAGAAAGCTATGGGGTATTGACTTTCTGACACCTGCAGGAAGTGGACAGAGGCAGCAGTGGTGGAGCAGTGGTGGAGCAGGGATGGGGAGGGGAGGCTGGAGTGGGCTATGATCCCAGGGAGGAAGGGAATGGACAGCTGAAAATCTATTCTCAGGTTATGGGAGGTGGAACCATGGATGAACCAAGGCCCCAAGCTCCAGGCACATGTTCCACTGGCCCATCATACAATGCACAAATGCAAAGAAAAAATTAAATATTTGAAGATAGCAACTATAGAGCATTGTTCCCCAAGCAGAGACCCTTCTGGAGAGGGTGAAGTGACTGGTCACATACCCATGGAGCCAGACCTGAGTAGACAAGACAGAGACATAGTTTAATGGAGCAATAGAAATATGTACTTGAGTACAGATTTGTTATAGAGGAGGGTGCTTTCCCAAGCCCCAGAAGATGGAAGTCTGGTAGAAAGAAGGGATGGTTCCTAAAGAAGTGGAGACCTGAGCTAAGTTTTGAATCTACATCTGAATTCTTTGAGCCAGTAAAGGATTGGAAATGGCATTCCAGACATGAGAAAGCCAATGCCCAAAGTCTCAGAAATGTGGAAGGTCATGGCATATTTGAAAAATTGCCAATGATGGTGTAGTAGCAGTGTGCTCATGTGTGCAGCTTACATGTGCATGGAGGGTAAATAAAGATGCAGGAAGAAGAGTAAGCAGTGAGGGTTGGGTTGCATTGTGACAGAACTTGCATTCCTCCATAGGAGCTCGGGGTCTGTAGATACTTAAGATGAATTAAGGCTTATGTATACTCAAGCTCAAACACGAGACCTTCAATTGACAAAAAGCAAAAGATAACAGGGTGAATTATACTCTGCAGTCTCAAATGTCAGAAATTTGTCATTGATATGCAACAGCATCAAGCCTGCAAAGGTCTTAAGTTGAACTGGAAGAAAAGAGCTCACATGATATTAGACTACTTTCTAAGATTTCTCCAATTTCCCTCCATTAAGGTATTCCATTCATGTTATTAAATAACTTCAGCTAAATTGAACTTGGTGATGAGGGTTGAAGCTACCGTCACTGCACGTTTATGCCTGCATAACACCCTGGATCTCATTCTCTTATTAGCAGAGAAATCACTTTAAAAAATATCTCCATTTCATTTGTTCATTTGTTTTTTAGGAAAAAAACAAGAGAAATAAACATTCTTTATTTTTCCCCTCCTCTACTTTGCTTATAAAGTTGGGACTATAAATCTGAGATTAAAAGCAAAACCAGGGGCGCCTGGGTGGCACAGCAGTTAAGCGTCTGCCTTCGGCTCAGGGCGTGATCCCGGCGTTGCGGGANTTTGCTTATAAATTTGGGACTATAAATCTGAGATTAAAAGCAAAACCAGAAATATTTGCATGGCATATTCTTTGTCATTCTCTTGACAAGAAGAGAGTTCAGTGGTTACTATGAAATCTGCTTTCCAAAAACAAAACAAAACAAAACAAAAAAACCCTCTTAGGGGATCCCTAACTCTTCTTCATCTTATCATTTCATGAAAGGTCCTGCTTACNGCAAAACCAGAAATATTTGCATGGCATATTCTTTGTCATTCTCTTGACAAGAAGAGATTTCAGTGGTTACTATGAAATCTGCTTTCCAAAAACAAAACAAAACAAAACAAAAAAACCCTCTTAGGGGATCCCTAACTCTTCTTCATCTTATCATTTCATGAAAGGTCCTGCTTACAACATTCTCAAGTATGTGTGTTCTTCCTGTTTCATACACCTCTGAAATCCTGCATTTATTTGCCACCATGATGGTGAATATATTTAATTATGTAATGTTGACATTAAAAAACAAAAGAGCCAGTTATTTTACCAGCAACATGAGAAATTGCAATTCAGGACAGGCACAATATGGTGAACCATAGCAAGTCCAGAGAACAGAAGAGATGGGCTTGCTTCTGTAGAGAAAAGGAAGAAGTTGGGCGGGGCTGTCTTCCTGGGTTCTTATTGGCTAAACTGTTGCACAGGGTCATTTTTCCTTCCTTCCGCAGGGGTATGTAAAGCAAGCTTCTTCCCGTAGCAGGAAGGGAGCTATGCTTCCTACTGCTGGTGGTAGTGCCTGAGAGCTCCCCCTTCAGGGATTCTCAACTCTATTTTTTCTTTTTTCTTTTCTTTTCTTTTCTTTTCTTTTCTTTTCTTTTCTTTTCTTTTCTTTTCTCTTTTCTTTTCTTTTCTTTTCTTCCTTTTCTTTTTTCTTTTCTTTTTTTCTTTTCTTTTCTTCCTTTTCTTTTCTTTTTTCTTTTCTTTTTTTCTTTTCTTTTTTCTTTTCTTTTCTTTTCTTTTCTTTTCTTTTCTTTTCTTTTCTTTCCTTTCCGTTCCTTTCCTTTTTTTCTTTTATTTTTTAAAGACTTTATTTATTTGACACAGAGACAGAGCACAAGAAGGGGGAGGGGAAGGCAGAGGGAGAAGCAGGCTCTCCAGCCTGATGTGGGACTCAATCCCAGGACCCTGAGATCATGACCTTAGCAGAAGGCAGAGGCTTAACCAACTGAGCCACCCAGGCACCCTTCAACTATATTTTAAGTGAGGTTTCCTTTCATTTTTTTTCTTTTTTACTGAATATATGTTAAAATATGCTTAATGTAGTATCCCCTTCTAGTCAGATTTCAAAGAGAAAGGGAACCATGTTTTTGTTTTGTTTTGAATTCCATTTGGTATATATGGGCCACTAGCATTAATTTTTGGTTAATAGACAACTCTTTATATTTGTTGTATTAAATTAAATCAATTAAGTGGATTAGTCATGGTAATTGACTCTCATTTTAAAAATCACAAAATGGAGGAATAGTCCTTTAGTTTCTTTTTTCAAAACCCACATTTAGGGGCGCCTGGGTGGCACAGCGGTTAAGCGTCTGCCTTCGGCTCAGGGCGTGATCCCGGCGTTATGGGATCGAGCCCCACATCAGGCTCCTCCGCTATGAGCCTGCTTCTTCCTCTCCCACTCCCCCTGTTTGTGTTCCCTCTCTCGCTGGCTGTCTCTATCTCTGTCGAATAAATAAATAAAATCTTTAAAAAAAAAAAAAAAAACAAAAAAAACCCACATTTAATTTTTTTTAGGTATAGTTTCAGTGACAGATTCACAGCCTCTGAGTCACAGACTCCTTTCTCAAGGGTCGGATGGGTGTGAGTAGACCATGTGGAGATGGATGTTCAATTAGAAGATGGTTCCAACAATCCACAGCTTGTTAAGGTTTCTCAATCAATGAACATAGCATTTTAGTTAATGTTATGTAGATGTTTATGGAATTTGAACTGAACTAAGAAAGGTTTCTTTATTTCTAACAGAGTGAGGAATTCATGGTCTGTTAGAAGTTAAAGCATAGTTTAAAAGTGTGTTTATGGACGTGTATGTGTGTTTGGGTTGGGAAGATGGTCGGTAGAGATAGGATGCATTCTTTTTTCCTAGATGGGATAGTGCTTTACTATGCACTGTAGAATTTGGCTGTTTTTGTCACCATCCTCATCTTTTTACTTTTTTAACATAATGTTTTAAATAAATTATTTTATTGAGTATTTACTACACATAAACACAACACAAGGTGATGAACATGTGTTTGCTTTCATCCTTAAAACAATCCTGGTCGATAAGTATTCTTTTTTTTTTTTTTAAGACTGTATTTATTTATTTGACACAGAGAGAGAGAGAGCATAAGCAGGGGAAGCAGGAGAGTGAGAAGCATGTTCTTGCTGATGTGGGGCTCGATCCTAGGACCCTGAGATCATGACTTGAGCTGAAGGCAGATGCTTAACCAACTGAGCCACCCAGATGCCCTGACAGTTAAATATCCCTATCTCTATTATGAAGAAATCAAGGCTGCCAGGGAATAACAGACTTCTCCAATTCCTGGAGTCCTTGACTGGCAGAATCTGGGATTCAGACCCCAGCCATTTTGACTGCAAAGCCATTGTTCTGTCCCGACATACGTTTCTCAAAGGTTCGTGGATAGTAGTAAGGAGGGCACGTATTGCATGGTGCACTGGGTGTTATACGCAACTAATGAAGCATTGAACTTTGCATTGGAATCGGGGGATGTACTGTACGGTGACTAACATAATATAATAAAAAATCATTAAAAAAAAAAAGGTTCATGGATCAGCTATAGCAGACTCACCATTGGGTGTAGACACCTGGCTGGGAATGCATTTGCACATTTTTAGGGGCTGTCATTCATGGGACATCCCTGGCTGGGCCTTATCTCCAGAACTATAGAATCTCTAGTGGGGGTAAGGGGGGCGGCAGGATGAACCAGAAATCTGCAGTTTGAACAAGCGTGTGAAAACCACTACACCACCACAGGACATCATGCTGTTATGGAAGTGACATTGTAATTGATGGAATTTTTTTTTTTTTTTGGTCATTGATGGAACTTTAAGTTTACATATAAAATCAAAATTGACATAAGTAAGAAATTGCAAAACAGGATCAGATAATTGCTACAGCAAGAAGTCACCTCTTTGTGTCTACCTTAAACAACTCAGGTCCATACTGCTGAGTGTCTACCAGCTGTGAACATTTCCAACATTTGGGGTTGATAGATTTTGGCACCAAATCCAATCACTGGGCAGCATTTGCTGTGGTTCTGACTTAGACGTTGGAGCTGCTGCCCGTCGTAAGTTTTGCATGTGACGTCAGAGGTCTATTCTCAGAGCTTTAAGCTGATTGGGATTTTCTTAGTCTTTGTTTATTTGGGGAAATAGTTTAATCTAATCTTTATATATGCTAAGAAAATGTCAATTTTAGCCCTAGTCCAAGTACTGTATAATCACAGCACTCCGATGTAAACTCCAGAGCCGAACTTGAGCCAACTTAACACATTCCATTTTCTAATGTAATAACCAAGTTTAAATCCAACTGCACTAGGAAACGACCATGAATGTAAGGGCAATTTACAGCCTAATGATCATATTTGCTGCTGCTGATGGAGATGATGATGCCCTTTCTCTAAAATGACTCCAGCCAAGGAAAGCAAAGCAATTGATTCTGAGCTTCTAATTTTAAATTAAAAGGAAGGAAGGAAGGCTGGATGGGCAGATGGAAGGGAGAAAGTAAGGAGGGAAGAGAAAAAAAAAAGAGAGAAAATAGTTTTATTCAGGAAATGTTCTGCAGTTTCTCCAAATTGCAAAAAATTTCATTTTCAGTGGATATACTTCTATCTTCCCTGGCCCAGATCCCAAATCAGAAAAGACAAAGTTTACAGCTCCTCACCTGTGTTGTAACTACTCTGCATATCCAATAAGTATTTTTTTCTACCTTTTTGGCCATCAGCTTGCTGCAGGAGGCAGCATAAGCTTACGGGTTAAAAGCATGTGTACTGCAAACAGATGGGTATGAATCAGGACCCTGCCTCTTTATATAGTGTAAATAAATTTAACCTTGTCACTCTGGCTTTGACCCCTTACCTAAAGGGAGGGATGATTAGAGTGCCCACTTTGTAAGGATTATTTTTAATATTAATTAAGATACTATATGCAAAATGGTCAGCCCAGAGGTTGCTACACTTTATGTTCTCATAAACATTAGTTATTATTAATAAACCCACATAGAGTTTCAAACAGAAGATTGATGAAGGCATGTCTTAAGGATGAGTGATTTGGAGACCCAGCGTGGAGGGAGCTGGTCAGTGGGCTAGGCATAGAGCACAGGTGTTGATGGTATCATAGCTTAACATGTAGAGTATTTATTTGAAAAGTGGGGGCAATGTAATTCCTCAGAAGGAAGAAGAAAAGGAACCTTAAATCCATCAGTTGATTTCTGGGAGCACGCACTGTGCTCTGTGCGCCACACCTATTAGTTCTTTTTTTTAAAAAAAGAATTTATTTATTTATTTTTTGAGGGAGAGAGTGAGCGAGAAAGCACAAGCAGGGGGACGGTAGAGGGAGAGGGAGAAGCAAGCTCCCCACTGAACAGGGAGCCTGACGCGGGGCTCCATCCCAGGACCCTGGGATCATGACCTGAGCCGAAGGCAGACTCTTCATCAACTGAGCCACCCAGGCGCCCCAGCTCCACATTTATTAATTCTTACATCCAGTTTTGAAAGGCTGAGAATTAACCAGAAGACAATAGCCAAGAGAACACGGGGGGGAAAATTTCATTTTGTGGGAGGTCTTTGATTATAGTAGAAATGGCAGTCTTAGAGTTTCGAACATTTCCTTGCTCTAAAAGCCTGAGCAAATCATTTTACCTCCACTTTTGCATCTGTAAAATGTGGATAATACTACTTGCTACATCCCAACAGGATGAGGGGACAATCCTGAGACAAGGAAGAAAGTATTTACACAATATTAGAATCTATAAAGTATTTTTTCAGATATTATATACAGTATTTTATTTTTTATGTTTTTTTTCCTGATTTCCCTCCTTATAAACAGGTGTTTCATTTGTTCACTGATCTATAGAGTTGCTACAATTTGTCCACACCAATATACTTATTTTTAAGGGTCTAAAAAAATAATAACCTACTTATTTTACTTTTCAGAGTCCCTCTTCTGCTCTGTTGGATGAGCTTTTGTTGTCCCTGTAGACACATCACAATGTCCTCATCTCTCCGAAGACTTACTCACCCTCTCTACCTACTCTCCCACATTTGGCCATTCCCTCTTTGTAGTCACATATCAATTTTCATGTGCCTCTTAGTACTCAAATCAAATTATCATTTTCTGCCTGCCCGCCTACATCTGTAGACAGCTAACTTCTTGAAACAAAGACATCTTCATTTTTGTATTCATAGCACCTTGCATGGCATCTGGCAGAGAGGTGTCCGTCATTCAAGACATGCTTGTTAAATGTGACAATATTAGCCCACTGATATTAGTACCATTAATATTAGAGAGGCATCCCTATTTCGGTTTTGGACATATTACCATTAGGAGAAAATCAGAAATCAGAGAAGAAATTCTCATTATGCTTCATCTAAAGCATGAAAGAAATCCTACTATATCTACCATATACCAGGGATAATGGTGCCGTTTTAATATAATGCAATAAAGAAGCATTCATAGCATATATTATGTGAGTCATAGCCCTTCTTCAAAATGTATTCTAGGTATTTCTGGCTCTAAACCGTTAAAAAGGTCTTATGGCTTCTTCCTACATTCAATGCCTCCCTCTTTTGCTCTACCCTAAACACACACACACTCATGTGCTAAATTCAAACACTTCTTGATCTGAACACTCTCTTTTTTTTCTTTCTCAGCAGCTGTTCACTTTTTCATTGGCTACAATAGTCCCAGTAGAACTTTGATCTCACCATTCTTTCATTATATCTGCTTTACATTATCCTCCGTTATACTCAGGATTGAGGAGTTGCCACATCATGGGCATGCTGGCACCAAGTGGAGGTACAGTTAGTTGTTTTCAGTACACTCCTGGTAAGGTTGATTAGCACTGGGCAGCTGATCATATGTTTAAAACTCTTGACCAATAGCACTTGGACTTCCTTATGGTCTCATGCCTGTCTATAGCTAAGTGGACATGAAATCAATATGCACTCATGGGAAGCTGGTCCCTATGAGATACATTCTAAATAATGCAGCATATTGTAACAATCGGATGGTGCATAATTCCCTCCATCTAAAACAAAATTGATTTTTGTCTTCTAACTATTATCCCTGCTCTGCAGAGGGATCTATTTTCATTTAAAGTTTCAAACATTTCAGCCATGCACCATAAACAAACACTAAAAGATTTCATAATATTCTCAAGATCGTCCACTCTCAGCAGCAAAGAAGTGCCACTAAGAATGCTAAAGGCTAAGAAGTAATAAACCATCAAAAGCTCCATTGCAAATGCTCTGAAAAATCCCTTTCCTTCCACAGCTCAGCAGGACACAGCTCTGTGTACACTTTCAGGCCATGATCCATAAAGTTGCCTTTGGCCTTCTCTGACCCCCTTTCTCCATGTCAGAATGGGAGAGAAGAAACACTCACAAGATGGAATAAAGAACGGAATGGTCTACTTCTCGTTTCTGCCAACTTAGTGTCTGCTACAAAAGGAAAAAACCCACCCTAATAACTACAGTCTAAGCAAGTGCTTCTTATTAATATGCATATGAATCTCCTGGTGATCTTGATAAATGACTGCTTCACTAGATCTGGGGTGAGGCCTGAAATTCTGCTTTTCTAACAAGCTCCCAGGTGATGCTGATGCTGTTGGTTTGAGGACATTTCGAGTAGAGTGTTTGGCAGAATTCTAGCGATGCCTCTCTCCAGCCAAGACCCTTGGGCCCTGGTTATTCAATCAAACACCAGTCTAAGTACTGCTGGGAAAGGAGTTTGCTGTTGTAATTAAAGCCTCAGGTCAGTTGACCTTAAGATATGGAGGTTATCCAGTTGAGCCTGATCTAATCTCATGTGACCTTCAAATGGCAGACTCTGGAGGGAAAAGAGGGGTCAAAGAAATTTGAAGGGGTGTGACATGCTGCTGCTTTGAACATGGGGGGGGATATGTGAGAAGGACTCTGTCAACCTCGAAGAGGTGAAGGTGGCCCCCAGTTGACAGCCAGAAAGGAGATGGAGTCCTCCAGTTGGACTTAAACCTTCAATTCAAAGACCTAGATTCCACCAATAACCTGAATGAGGTTGGAAAGGAGCTCATGCTCAGAGTCTCTGGAACAGAAAACAGCAAGGTTGGGCTCTAACTGGGGAGCTGTGCTATTCCCAGACTCCTGACCCATAGGCATTGTAGGGAGGTAATAAATGGGTGTTGTTTAAGCTGCTAAATTGATGGTAGTTGTCACAGCAACTGGAAACTATTTCAGGCAGGAAGGTTCTTTTTTTTTCTTTTTTAAGATTTTATTTATTTATTTGACAGAGATAGAGACAGCCAGCGAGAGAGGTAACACAAGCAGGGGGAGTGGGAGAGGAAGAAGCAGGCTCCCAGTGGAAGAGCCTGATGTGGGGCTCGATCCCAGAATGCTGGGATCACACCCTGAGCCGAAGGCAGATGCTTAACAACTGAGCCACCCAGGCATCCCAGGAAGGTTCTGATTCAATGCAGCCAACTAAAATTTGGCCATTCATGTGTGGGTAAGTTTTGATCATTGTTCCTCAAAACCTAAGGATGGTCTTTTTAATGCAAAGGACAAAAAAATTTGCGGTCAGCAGTTCACATGTAGTAGTCTGATCATAAGTCTCTTATTACTACTGCTTTGACTATCAAAAAATCGTTAAACTTCTCTGGCCTCAGTGTCCTCAACTTAAAAAAAAATAATAGTACCTGTTCTAACCAACTGCTTCAGATAGTTTAGGAATAACATACAAAATAAGTGAAAAAAGACTTGTAAACTGAAAATGCTAGACATAATATACAAAATCAGATATAGCACTCGTTTAAATTATGCCTCATTGAACTTTTCTCTGGTCATAAAAAAAGTTCTTGAGATGTTAAAATAGCATAGCTTACTGCTCAAAAATCTCATCATTCTAAGTGAGACTAGATGAAAGTGAACATAAACACTTTGAAAATACCTGTTGTCATCCACTCTTTTTATCGGAGATAGTAATTTAATAGCAGAGTCTCAGATACAAATGTATATCATGCCTTCTTTAAGAGCTATAAAGTAAAAGCTGTATTTTATTGGACTAATTGGTGAAACTAGTCCATTCCAACTTTCTTTCTCCTTTGCTGTCATATGCACTTAGGCAGATTGTAAATTATTCAGGTATTATTTGCAAACAAGATTGTTCTCAGGTGAACGGAATGGAAATTGCTGAGAGATAGGTTATGGGTGAGCTGTGAGTTAGGGAAAGAGCAATGCAGAAATGTGCTTAGGGTTAACAGAGGAGTTATCTAATATTTAATGTCTTCCCTCTGCATTGTGCCAAATCATTATTTTATGGCAACCTTTCCTCTGTTTTTAGTGTGTGTTAACTTTCTGCGGTGAGCAGATGTGGCCACACACATTCTGTTTGGCAGAAGGCAGATGCCAGCCCCTGAAATGGGTGCCCAGTTCCAAGGGCAACATCTGGATCCCTGGTTTGGCTGTGTTCCTGTCTGTGCTTGTGGCTATAAAATGCCCCCTGGAGACGTTTTATGATTAGTCTGCAACAGAGTTGGCATGAGTGTCTTGTCTCCCTGGCAACCATTTTCCCTTTGATTCTTATCATCTGCTCAGTAATATACAGTATTTGGGAAACTGCTCCCCACCTCATTTCCAATCACAAAGCAGATGACAGGGGGCTTTTGTTGAATGGCGTATCATTTTCCCTGGTGTCTAAAGCTATTGTTTTCCAGCGTCCTTGCAACTGCATCGAATGGCAGAATGAGCCCTCTCTGCAAGGCCAGTAGGTTTAAGACAAAGTGTCAGGCTCTAAGGAATACTCAGTAGCACATCTTGAACCTGTGAGGATTTCTCAGAAGCCGGGAGGGAGCAGGCAGTTGGAGCAGCCTGACCAGGCTTCTTTCTTGGGTATGAAGGACCTGGTCAGATAAACTTAAGTTCCCGTTTTCTCCATTTTTAATCTCTCTTCTCTCCTCTCCCCTCCCACTTCCCCTCTTCCCTTTCCTCACCCTTCCCCTCCCCCCCTTCTCCCCTCTTCTCCACCCCACTCCCTCAGTTGCCAGGTCCTTATGGCAGTGAGAACTCAGACTTCCTCATCAAAAAGAGCATTAGGCTATGCCTTTATTAACTCCCTATCAGAAGAAAGCTGTTATTAACCAGGTGGTATCCCTCAGGCTGCTCTTTTGACTGTAGAGAAATGGGGATGTAGGGATGTGATTCAGTCATTTAGCAGCACACAGTCAGTTATTAGCCATTCCCCAGGTGAAATTGGAAAAGAGATTAGATTATGAAGGATAAATCCTTCCCAGCCCATCCTTGCACATTTCCATAAATAAGTATTTTGATGTATGTCCAGAAAGAAAAGAGTAAAAATTTCTCAAGGATCTACTCTGGATAGGAATTTATAGAAAGTTATTAAGGTTATTACAACTGCCCTTCAGGACAGGAGTGTGCATTCCCATTTTATAGATGAGGAGTGAGGCTCTGAGAAATTTAACAGCACGTTTATTCCAGTGACTTGTGTAATGGGAGCTGGACAAGTTATACAAAGCCAGGATGGTTAATCTAACAGGGTGCCAAGAACATGCCTTCAAGAATTAGCTTAACGACACCCCCTTTTTTGGAAGAGTTGGAATCATCAGGGAGAGATTAAAGATGCTCCCAAACAGAGGGAATATCTTAAGCTAGGGCCCAGAGGCAGGAATAACAAGTCATGATTTGCACAGGAGCTGCTAAAAACACCCTCACCTCTACTAACTCATCGTGAATACACATCTCAAATACTGCATCTCATTGGAAACCTCCCTAAGTTATCACCTGAACATTCTTCCCCCACCCCTCAATCCCTCCCCACAAAAAAAGAAAAAAAAAAGTGTAACAGTTACTGGCTAAGCAGATCATTAGGAAACTGAAAAGGAAAAAGGAAGTTCATTAGGAATGATGTCAGCCCGAGAACAGGTCTGCTGCCTGTGTGCCTCTCACGTCCCTGTTTTATTAGAGCATCTTAGAGCATTGTGCTGTCTCCACCAACCTTCTACCAACTAGGCTGTGGGTATCAAGGACTCCTGCATTATAGAACTCAGAACACAGCAAGTTAGTGTTTCCTACCTTTTAAACACCCTGTTGCATCATTTTTTTTTCTTCTGAATATCATCAACATTCTGTCCTGCTTTCTTTTGTGTTATAAATCTATTAGGGGAACGATAGCCTATATGGACTTTGTCAAACCACAGCCTTGAGTGGATCCAGATGACCAACCCACCGCCCCAACCTCCATAAAAAAGATAGGTAAATAAATGATGATCTTTAGTTACTCAGCCACACACACTGAGGAATTTTCAGCTTCAGCATTTCAAAAATGAGTATTAATAAGAGCACTGACTTCATCAGAAAGTTAAGAGAATTCAATGAAATGATGTACAGAAAATGCTCAGAAAGGGCCTAATAGTAAAATGGTAGTTATAAACATGGTGGCTGGCGGGTTTATAGGAAAGCTGACTCTGAGACAGCGGGTAACATGAGGGAAGATTATTAGAAGTATCTTGGGATCTCTACCTGGGGGTAAAGGCAAGGAAACTGGATTGGGCTGAGGAGGAAGTTGGGCTGGAAAACAGTCATGAGAAGGTCTTTGCCAGCCCCACAGGGAGCTCCAGATCTCACAGGGCCCTTTTGAATTATCCTGGATTGGGGTGAGGGTCTGTCCTTTGGGTGAGGCAGCTATCTTTAGCCTTAAGTAATTCCCAGAGAGGGCTACTCCAAGCAACTGACAGTAAGTTCTCAATTATGAGGTCAGATCTGGGAGGCACAGTAGTGTTACCAAAGCATTGGCTAGTGATTGCTATTGCTTTGATGATTCTTTTGGTTCTTTTGTTCATCTTGAACCATTTTTCTCCCTACACACCTGAACATTACCCCACCCCTCCATTCCTCCCCACAAAAAAAAAAAAAAAAAAAAAAAAAAAAACAAGAAAGAAAGAAAAGAAAGAAAAGAAAAGAAAAGTGTAACAGTTACTGTTCCCTACACAAAAAATAACATTTGTGGAGACCTGTGCAATCATACAAATGGAGAGCTGGGCCACCTGGATGGCTCATTCGATTGAGCAGCCAACTCTTAGTTTTGGCTCAGGTAGTGATCTCAGGGTCCTGGGATCAAGCCTGCATTGGGCTCCACAGTCAGCACAGAGACTGTTTGGGATTTCTTCTCCTCTCTCTTCCCTTCTCACTTGTGTTCTCATTCTTTCTCTCTCTAAGGTAAATAAGTAAATCTTAAAAAACAAAAAAAATGGAGGGTCATATACGCCATGTCTACATATATACAAGGTATAAAGCAAGCTACCAGACAATTAAATGCAGATGGCACTGTATCTTATGAAAGACAGACTTTTATAATGAGCTGGAAGACTAGGTAGGAATTTAGAAGTTTCAGATTCCTTGGAAATCTGTACTGGGACATGGTGGATTAGGCAGAGCCAGTCCCAAGGCCAAAGATTATGATCTGCTGCCTTGCCCATCCCAAATCTGGCTTCATTCTCACCAGAAGCTCAAGTGAGTGTGTGTGTAACCCCAGCCTGCATTTCCAAGCACTTACCATATTTTCCACCAATAGCTATGCTTTGCTGTCCTCTGGGTAAGGGATGCAGACTCTGGTGATGTAATCCATCCTCAGAAGGGCAGACTTAGGGAAGAGATATCAAAGGATCTCAAAGCAAACTTGGGACAGTCAGGGAAAGGTATTTTGGGGGCTACATACCTGGGCAAGTTCTAGAAGGGGGTACCTGCAGGTGAGCCAATCCGCTTGGCTCTACAGACATCTTATGCTGTTAAGAGAGGCACAGCTGAAAGAGGACCAGAGTGGGAGCCCTCTAAAGCTCGGGTAGGGTGACCTAATGTCTTATTAGCCCAGGACTACAGGGTTCCCAGATGTAAGCTATTCAAGGCTAAAATCAGCCAAACGGACAAGCTGGTCATCCTCATAGAGTCCAAATCAGAGTCCTACCTTCTCAGATCTCAGGGTGGTACTCTGCTTATACATCCCTATTCCTGCTGCCCAGGAAAGGTGCACATGCTGTTCCTTCTCTGGAAAGCTAGAGTCTCCTTCCACTCTGTCTAGATGCCTCATTAACCCTTTCTCACCCTTCAGATCTCATAGTCTCTCGCTCAGGGAAGTCTTAACAGATCTCTTTAATAGAGCAGTCTGACCTAGTCTGGTGCTCCTAGGGCAACATCAAAGCTCTCAGCATGGTTGTGAGTGTGCATGCGTATCTCATGACCGGCAACCATTTGTCCATCCTGAACATCCTGAAGGCCTTCCACACATGCTGCTTGACTGAGCACTGCAGCTCATTTTCAAGTGCTCAGCTACAGACAGAGATTCTCTTCATTTTTAGGGCAGAGCCTCAGGATGTAAAGTAGGCTACCCTGAAAAGGGCAGTCATTTCTTCAGTGGGCTCTGTCTGACTAGAATGCTTATGAAATGCTTGGATAGAGAAAAAGTCTTTCAGAGAAGTTCTCCTGCCACCGGGTGACTGCATGGAGTTTGAACAAACTCCTGGGGGGACAATGCATCATCTCTTTTGGATTTTGTGATCCACAATTTGCACATGTGGGGTGGCAACACTGGTTCATTGTTTAACAAACATTGATTGAACCTGTATAGCGCCTGCCTCCTCCAATATATACTCTCATTCCAGTTAGCAATTAGAGCTGAATGACGCATTTCTTCTGTCTTCCTGGGTGTCAGATCCAATGTGACTTTCTTGGAGATGCCTTCCCTGAATGCACTGTTTAAAATGGGGAGGGGGGGGAGGAGTTGGCCTCATTACCCTGTTTTACTTACATTACAGCTCTAATTGCTAACTGAAATGAGATGGGCAATGGGAAGGGTAGTGAGGTGGGCATGGTTTTGCAGGTGTGTTCCAGAGAAAGAAGAGTCATGCAGCTGGAATCCGCACACAGAGGGAAGGGTAGGGTAAAGGGGTGGAAGAACCACACAGAGACCAGAATTACAAGACGTCCGATGCCATGCCAAGTCGCCGGTGAGGAGTAAGTGACTGCCTCCACCCCACCACACCTGCAGGCTCATTGTGCCGCGTCTTAGTACGGGACATCTTGACTTGACATTGACATGCTGACAGGGCAGGAGAGGACACCCAACCCAGGTGTCCAAGTGAGGAGGCCAGGTGAGGAGTAAGGAGTCGGGAGAGAGTGTGACTCTTGATCTCCGGATGGTGAGTTCAAACCCCACGTTGGGTGTATAGCCTACTTAAAATAAAATTTTTTAAAAAACCTATAAAATATATAAATAAAATATCTAAGTTGTACTATACTCCTCTACTTACTTAAATGCTTTCATGGCATTAAATATACTTTGAAATTTTTACTCTGTTGCCTGTATAATACCTTAACAAAGATACCATAATTTATTTTATCCATCCCCTTTGTAATCAGTTTGTTTTAAATGTATTATTACTACAACCAGCACTGCAATGAATAGTCCTGTAAGTTCATTTTGCAATATATACAAATATCTAATCATTACGCTGCACACCCGAAACAAAAGCATGGTCTTGTATGTCAATTATACCTCAATTAGAAAAAAGGGGAAAAAAAAGTCTTCATAAAATAGACAGTGGTGATGGTTGACCAGCATTGGGAATATACTTAATGCCACTGAATTGACACCTAAAAATCATTAAAATGGTAAATCTTGCATTATGTCTATTTTGCCATGATAAAATTTATAAAATTTTTTAAATGTGCAAAACCAAAAAATATTAAAATAATCAAAGATTAATTTTCTCTATACAGTTTGAGTTTAAGTATGTGTATATGTTTCTATATGTTTCTTGGATTTTCCTTTTTATTCTCTCTCCTACACTATTGATCTACCATCCCTCGATGAGTCCCTGGCTCTCAATAAAGACTCGATAATTAATTCTTTGAACGCGATTTCTGGTTAAAGGATGTAAGTTTAAGAGAAAACATCTTTAAAAGGGATCCGAATAGTGCAAACATGAGGACTTTTCCAGGGTACAGACTAATCCAGCTTTAGCCTTTATGCTTCAGTGGGGAGGGAGGCCATGTATACACACACTGTAAGACCAAAGACATCCCTAATTGCCCTGTATTCAGACAGTCCTGGGGTGCACTCATTTTCTGATATTCAACAGAACACCAATCTTCACTTAACACAGTTAATGATATAATTTTTATTTTTAAAAGGGAGAGCTGATGTTCCTCCCAGCTTCAGAAGATGTTTCAAATCTGGTTGTGGAGCCATTCTATTTCCAATTAAGCAGTGGGGGGATTCAATTACAAGCTGTGGGAAGCGAAGAGTTTGTGTCAATAAACCAGCAGTGGTATTAAGGGTGGTTGTCTGGTTTGCAAACATTAACAGCTTGAAACCTAAAGGCGTATGCTTTTGAAATTATCTAATGATGCTTCTCGTGTAGACAGGATTAAGAATACCTGAAACCCAGCCTGGGGTTTCCTTCAAAAGCATTCTCTCTCCTGGAACTCACAGCGAATTTGGGCATTAAAGTAGTATATTAAGGGGCTTACTGGGAGCTTGTTAATGAGGTTAAAGCCATTTAAAAAAAATAACAACCAAAAAACCAAAAAACAAAAACCTGTGTCAGAAAACTATCTGGAAGAAGCAAAATAATTTGTAGCAGGGCCTGATTAGGGAGGAAAAGGGGAAGATTCACTTAAATAGAAAAGTTTTAGATATGATAGGGTTTTTGGAAATAGACACACTATATACAAAACAGGAAACTGAGGCCTCAGAAGGTGAAGGTAATATCCAAGACCTGTCAACTAACTGTTAGAATAAATTGAAACGGAGACCAGACTTGAAAATCCCCCAACAGACAAAGCCGTTTAAGCTGTGTGAGCAAAACAATTTAGCTTTATTTCTTGAACGTCAGTGAAACATAGGTTATTTCTTGTGAATGATTCTGATAATCATAAACAAAATGTAAGTCCTTTTCCTAAACTGGTGTAAGATCATCATGTTAAACCAATCCCCTGCCATCTGGAAGCCCCCATTGCAAAAACCAATCATTGTGAGAGTAAACAAGTTCCTCATTTTCACCTCATCAGCCATCCTGTAAGATCGTGCCTCCGCACTTTGTACCGAGTTTGGGTTGAAGTCCTTTGTGAATACTTGGTTTCCTACTCAATAGAGTACTCCCATTGAGTAAAGCTCTCTGAATTTTTTTTGACATCATTAACAGGTATAAAACGCCTACCATGTGTCAGTTGCTTTCCCAAGAGTCAGGTACACACATGGAAAAAAGCCTCAGTATCTGCCCTTAAGGAATTTACAGCTCAGCTAGGATCTATTCATCGATCTGAAATTCTTTTTCTTTAGTTCTCTTGACTCACCTAAAGCACGCTGATCCTTTTGCCAAACCAGTCATTCTTCCAGCTACTTCCATACTGTATGTTGCTTGTCACCTTTTCTCTTGCCTTTTTTTCCACTATGTTTTCCAACGTGGCAATACAGCACTTTAAAATTATTTCATTATACTTGGTTTTGAAAGACATTTTTGCTAATAGATCTGGTTGAGATCATTTAGCCTGTATGTCATTCCCTTTGGAAATAAAATTTCCCTCTTAGAATGGAGCACTTTTTTTTTGCCCCCAACGTGTACCATATTGTTTCCCAAACGAGGACTATATCCATCTAATTTCCCAGGAAGCTGAAAGTAATTCCAGCTTCTCACAAATTCCAAGGGAAGAAAATAATTCACCTGATTAGTGACTTTGGGAGTGGAATGAAGCCTTCTTTCCCCCTCTCATTCTGCTCTACATATATTCAAAGTAAGCTGGGTGTATATTCACAGCAAGCCGCTACAATCTGGCTTTGAGTTTTAATTCAGGACTGAAGAGATAGCGTGCTTATTCTGTCTGAGATTGAAAAGAAACCACATTTTCTAACCGGCTTTTTTAGAAGTGAAGTTTGGGTTTTTACCTCCATCTGTCTATTGGTCTCTCAATTGGTTCCAGATTTGGGGAGGGGAGAAAGAGGGTTCTTTTGGGCTGGGGAGAGGGATCCTGAACGACAGTACATATGTTGGGCTGAAGAGCAACTGTGTAGTAGGTCTATTTTACTGCTGAATAAAACTCTTTTTCCAGACCGAGAGAACTATCTCCACTAACCGACCCCAGAAGACAGACTTTTCCTGGTTAGCAAGGTAAGAGACAGAAGAAACAGGTGACTCTTGCTTTTCTAGTTTCTTTCAAAAGAAAAAATGGATTCTTGAGGGAGGTGGGAGTAATAGGGGAAAGAAAAGGGAGCAAGTGATACACAAAATAAATTAAACTGGGGCTTCAAAACCTGAATCCTGCAAACGGACAGATAATTGAAACTGTTCTGGGCAGCCTCAGGCAACTAAGGATGGCAGGGTGGAATCTGACTTGCATCTTGTTCTCCCTTTTTCCTTTTCTTCTGGATCTTGTATCATTTGTAAGGGGTGTGTGTGTGGGGGGGAGTGGTCATCTTTAATGTGTGAAAATGTTATCAATTTTTTTCCCCTTTAAATATATCTATGCTCCCTTATAGATCAGGGGAAGCACATCTTTAACTTAGACTGTCGCTTCTCCAGGATGGAATGGGGAACTTTATGTGAGTGTGTGTATACATATATATGTATATATATATATCTACATATACATATGTGTGTGTGTGTACAAGCAAAGGCACATATAGCCTTAGGTGTGTGAGGACAGGGGGAAGGAGTTGAGAAAGGTTGCACAAAAGGACCAAGAAAGTGGGATTCATTCCCACCCTCCTCTTTTTTCCACATGAAAGAATCAATAATCTGAAAAATGGATTCTATATGAAGTTGTGGTAAGCTAAAGAATGGCTCCCCAAAGATGTCCACATCCTAATCCCTGAAGCCTCTCAATATGGATTTTGCAGATGTGAATAAATTATGGATTTTGAGATGAGATTATCCTGTATTATCTGGGTGGGTCCAATGAAATCGTAAGGGTCTTTATAGGAAAGAGACGGAGAGTCAGAGACAGAGGAAGATTTGGGAGGATGGAAGCAGATGTGGAGATATGAGCCAAGGAATGTGGGCAGCCTCTAGAAGCAGGAAAAGAAGCATTTCTTCCCTAAAGCTTCCATAATGAATGAGCCCTGCCAACCCATTCTACGCACCTGTACCCCAGAACTGTAAGAGAAGAAGTCTGTATTGCTTTAAGACACTAAATTTGTGGTAATTTCATACAACAGCAATAGTAAGCTGATACAGGGATGATTAATGACTAAGTGGTAAATGAGTCAGTATTATTTGTAGCAATAATTACAATTATTCTCATTTCCACATATTTGTGATGAGGTAAATACACACCTTCTTTTTCAATATGAGAGACCTTCAGAAAGGTGAAGGCATTTAATGAGGGCTTCTTGCCACTGTTTTTCTAACTATTGGGAGATTTTCAGGTATATCCCAAGCCTGGAAGTTCTGGAAGACTGACTATCAGGGGCTAGTCAATATATGCTTCCTTAGGGAGAGTCTATGAGAAATTGTGGAAGAGAGTAAACTCCTCTCATTTTCTCTGTAACTGTTTAGTGAACTATGATTATGAACAAACTTTGAAACACAAAAGACCAGATTTAAAGTGTAGGCCTAGGCTTAGGCAGAAGGGGGGACAGGTTTCAAGTGAGCACTTTGAGAGCCTACAGGTTTCGAGTATTGGGATTCATTAACAGACTAAAACCCCGTTAAATACTGTGGAGCCATTCTTCTCTAAGCTGTTCAGTTCACTTCTTACATAAGGAAATAACGTTTGATAGCTTATTCAGGAAATAATTGGATTTTTAAAACCCTAAAATTAATTATAATATAAAATTATTGCATTTTTTCCTTAAACAAAATAGAGTAGTAAAATTTTGAGTGTCTTAACTAAACTCATCTTTTTTTTTCCATGTAAACTTCCATTTCAGAGAAATTCAGATTTTAAGACTTCTTAAAAGTATCCTTTTTTAAAGGAACTCTAAACTTTACTATTATAGTTAAAATTAGATTATAAAATCAATCTAATATAAATTGAATCATTAATTAAGTCAATTTTAAAAGAAATAATTCAATTTCATTAAGGAGTTGTTACACTGATATTACAAAGTGAATGGATTCCTGTAATTAAAAAGCATTGAATTCCATATGACCATTTATCTTTCCCCCTCTTTAAGCCATTTTGGTGAATTTCTAAAACGGAATTTAATTAAATGCTGAAACAAAGACGTAATTCAAAATTAAAATTCTATGGAAGAACTCACTGGTAAATCATCAAAGCAGTTCTCCTTCCCAAACCCCCAATATCTGGAGGAACCATAACCACATGAAATATATATAAAATGATGAGAATGTATGCAATAGAATGACATCTATGAAGCTGTTATTCATTATCAGTGTGATTTCCCACCAAGAAAAGGGATCCTTTTCTAAGTGTTTAAGACCAACCTTTATGAAGTGATTGACGTTTTCTTAGAGTTTAGACCTTGGTTTAAGCTCTATTTTCCAGAGCTAGGTTTGGTGGTATTCAAATTTTATAGAAAATAAGCCACATATTTGGAAGATTGTAATGTTGAAGAAAGAGCCTTTGAGATCATATAGACTTTATTAGTGCTATTGAGCTTTGTCTAACCATTACCTCCACTGAGGCTCAGTTTCTCTATCTGTCAAAGAAGAAACAACATATTCCATGTGGAGCTGTTATGAGGATTACATGTAATATCACTTGTCAAGTGTCCACTGCACGTCTTGGAATGTAGGAGATGGTAAGTAAATATTAGTTTTCCTCCCTTCTTGCCTTATCAAATTGTGGAATTAAAACAGGAGAGAGAACATTTGATCTCAGATGGTATATGCTAGTGGGAGAGATTTTTTTCTGTCTTTGCTTCAAAATTTCACGTTGTGATTTCTCCTAGGTAGTTGAAATGGACATCTTTTAGGTAAAAAAGCCTGTGATACAGTGACTTTGATAGCCACTTTGTAAACTGCAAAAAATATGTACTCATATGCAAGTGAAGTGATACTGTTATTATCCCGCTGTTGTACAAATACGTTTGAGCTTATGCGATTTTCCCATTTTCTCTTTGGCTTCGTGGATATATTCATTTGAATGACTTTCATCAGTGATTTCATCCACAGACCTGCATCTCTAAAGAGGCTTTGACAAGACCTCCTGTTTTGCCTCTCTCCGATAATTTGGACCACAGCCGCTAATTGCAGTGTCTAATTGTATCCTCAATTGGCTGATTGCACCCACAATTAACTAAATATAAGTACCAAGCGTCTTGGTACATTCAATTTCATGCCTCAAAGGGAGACTGTGAGAGGGTAGATGGCAAGTTGGCTATCTTCAGGAGAACAGTTTCTCAGACTTGGAATTGTAGGTCTAATTTTAAGGCTTTTAAATATTTTTTAGGTGGCACAGTCCATAAAGATGGTGACTATCTTAGTGCACTTTCAAGGACATAAAATCCAGATGTGTTGCAGACAGGCCATAGTTTAAGAAAAATATCAGTAGAGGCATGAGGTTACATCTCATTGGCTCTTTCCTTATAATAATAATACTTAAGCAGCTCCTGGAATCGCTGTCCCGATCAGTACGTGTGCAATCATGGCAGACTTTGGAATAGAAGAACTGGGGCCATCATGTATTTTAATTCCACAGTAGGTTGGATTGCTTTTCTTCAGCAATTTGAAAGGCCTCTGCCTCTCTGAGGAGTTAGTTGCAATGATGCAATGAAATGCAGGAGCTCCAACGAAGCAGGTGCATTAAAAACTGACTGGGGGCCAAACATAAATCCCACTCTGAAAATCGGGTTGGAAATGCCATAGGGATAGAAGCCTGTCAAAGCCTGGGCGTGAACCTCTGAATTACAAGTCTGACAGATATGCCAAAGTTAGTAGTGGTTAATCCATCAGTTAATGGAGAAGCTAAAACTGAGTTTTGTAAAGATTACTTAATAATCACTAGAATGTTGTTTTGAAAGCAAATCAAGGGGCCGTAGAAATCTTTTTCTCTAGATTAATTAATTAGTAACAAAACAAAACAAAATTTCCTCATACAAGTACCCAGAAATAAACAGATTGGTTAGCTAGAGAATAAGAAGAGAGAGATGTGGACAGAAGAAATTTCCAGCTTTTGTTTTCATACTTTTAGCCTGAGCAACACTCAATGCTCTGCCATGTCTAGCACAGTCTTTGCTTAATGCTTTCAGCAATAGCTTTCTCTGCCTCATAGGGTGTGGAAGTCCCAACTCAAAGACGAATTCGTCCTACACTAGGAATGAGTCTGTGACTTCTAATTTCCAATGCAGATTAGTGTGTCTGCGGTATAAACTATTCTGTATATTAGAGCTGGGCAAACAGACCCTACTCTTTGTCCAGCTATACAAACCGTACACTCAATATGTTATTTCAGCTCTTTATCTTCTAATGCATTGAACTCTTACTACCACCTTGTTATAGACTAGCCTTAATATATGTCTCTCCTCTCTCTTGATAGATGAGATTTATTTATTTATTTTTTTTTGGTCTGGTAAAATAAAATAGCTTGATAACTATGTTTAGGGTTGACAGGCAGGGTAAGCTTATTATAAAAATTTGGAGATTAAGAAAATACAAAAGAGAGATATAAATTTGTTGTTCTTGAGCATTGGTGTTGGGGGTAAAGGGGACAATGGGAAAGAGGGAGAAAAGGAGAGGGACCAAGGGGAGTATGTAAGTGCAACCCATGACTGGGATTTGGGCAAGGTTGTCTTAATACAGGAAGGATTGAGATGAGTGAATTTGGGCATGCAAAGTACAATGTTACCCCAATAAGGTCTACTCTATTTAGGGAAAATATGTAAGTGATTTTTGTGTGTTGATACCAGTGTTTTAGGTCATGTCTGAACTCACATGTTCAGAGGCGTGCACTCAGAAACAAAAGCCTCCATGGAAAAATAAGTTCCTAGAAGCCTTCTCTCTCTCTCTCTTTTAAGATTTATTTATTTAAGAGAGAGAGAGAGAGAGAGAGAGCAAGTGCATGCACAAGTGGGGGGTGGGGTAGAGGGAGCGGGAGGGAATCTCAAGCAGACTCCCTGCTGAGCACAGAGCCTGATGCAGGGTTCCATCTTACAACCCTGACATGACGACCTGAGCTGAAATCAAGAGTCAGATGCTTAACCCGTTGAGCCACCAAGGCACCTCCCTAGAAACCTTCTTAAAGGAGAAGGCTTTAGGCTTCTCCATGTCATGAACATGGGTGTTCCAGATAAACTTATATAAAAACTGAGGAGTCAGGGAGATCCCAGCCAACATCTGAGTTACACTCTACTGAGGACTAATCCAGGTTCCAGTAAAAGCACAGATATGCTTATGAAAATAAGGCACTCCCGTGAGATGCCTCCGTCCTAGTGAGGGAGACCATTATGGTCAAACACTGACATTGCAACATGATCCATGCAATGTCAAGAATGTGCACAATGTGCCATGGCAACGAACAGAAAGCTCAAGTGGAAAACCAGCTCCTGGGATGTTTGACATTTCCCTGGTGCCGGCAAATTCTAGAGCATGCATTCAGAGGACAGAGCCTGCTCTAGCCTGTAAGCCTTAACTTGTGGGAGATATTACACCAAAATTAGATGCATTAGGGTTTCTGGAGACCATGAAAAATCAGCAATATCCTAACCTTTCCTGGATCCCTTTGAACAGTTGTTTTTTGTTGCTTATCTCTTACCCTGTTGGATCTTCACGTCAGAATTTTTCTAGATCAGGAAAGAGAAATCTGAAGTGAAACCTTGTTATTTTCGACAATGTGGAATTTTAAAGAGTTTAGAAAGTTCAAATGAGGTTTGCATAGCAATTTATAATTCTAAGTTCTTGATCAGAAACGACGTGGGGATAGCAGCCTAAATGTCCCTCTTTTACTTTTTCTTAGAAGTGATTTTCTTCTTCCATCTATGGGAGAAAATATTCTGCCTTCACCAGTAAGCAGGCAGCTGTCATTTATTTTCTGGCATAATTTAAAGCCCTTTAAATGCTTATTTTTAATTTTAATAATTTTGGAGGTGTTCATTTGTGCATTAAAATTCAGGAAGCTGGCATAGCCCTCAGCTTACCTTCAGGGCAAAACTGTGTGCAAGACATGCTTCTATGAGATAATTTGTTTCCTAATTGGCATCCGTTTGCTGAAATACAATTAAAGTTATTGCTCTAATATTAACATCAACATCTTGATTGCTCCATAAAATATGAATATTTATAAATTTTTTCTTCCATGACAGATATCTCTTAGGCACTTTATTTTTTGGTATTGGCAATTTCTTATTTATGGAGAAGTTTTAATTTCTTACAGAACAGTAATAACATAAAGGAGGGTCTGGGCAGCTTGCCGGGGTTTAAAACATTGCAGGGTTAGACCACTTAGACTCTAAAGAGCTGTGCAGGGTGTCATTCCTAAAGACCTGTGTTTGGATTCTTGAGCCCAGCTGACTTGAAAACCTGAGAGTTGAGTCACCTCTACTTACTTTGCCCTATTATGGTGAAGACCATGTTAGCTAGATAGTTTAGTGTTCCTTAGAACAATGGTGGCCCATAAAAACAATGCTTCCTTTTGCCTAACTGTTTATCATTTACAGGAGGTTTTGAATCAATCTCAAGTGTGACTGATTTAGAAGACATGGCATTTTGGGGCACCTAGGTGGCTCAGTCAGTTAAGAGTCCGCCTTCAGCTCAGGTCATTATCTCAGGGTCCTGAGATCCAGCCCCACACTGGGCTCCCTGCTTCCCTTCTCTGTGGGGAGTCTGCTTCTCCCTACCCCACCCCCTGCTCTTGATCTCTCTCAAATAAATAAATAAAATCTTTAAAAAACTAAAAAAAAAAAAAAAGAAGAAGACATGGTATTTCACTACTAAGTACTTAGCGGTACCATTTGCAGGTATTTCTTTCTTTCTTTCTTTCTTTCTTTCTGTCTTTCTTTCTTTCTTTCTTTCTTCTTTCTTTCCCTCTCTCTTCCTTCCTTCCTTCCTTCCTGAGAATGAGCTAAAATAGTCATAGTTGCTTAAAAGCAAGCATGTAAGAACATAATTCTGTATCTAGGCATTCATAATAAAATGATTACTGTTTATCAATTAAAATGTTTTTATTTGTTCATCCATCAAACTCTTTTCATGTATCTTTTAAATTGGAAAAGTAATATGAGGTATCATTCATGTTAAATATATCAAATCATTAGAAAGGGTATATACTTAAAAGTAAAAGCCTTCTCTCAGCTTTGAATATTTAATTATCTTCTCTAGCGGCAACTGCAGTTGGAGATCCTTCGTTATTCCTCTTCCTTTTTTTCCTGAACGATTATCTAAAATCATCAGGCGGGGCCACGCAAGACAGACATTCTGACGAGGTAAGAGGTTCTCCAATGGTCCAGAGCATTCATCAGAGCCACAGCAAAAGGAAGACACAATCTGTGCCAAGGGTAAGGAAGCTACTTGATGTGGGTATAAGAGTCCAAGAGGGAGAGTAGTAGGGCGTGTACAAGGGAGAGCCGGCGGCATGATGTGATCAGCAAGGTCTCCACTATACACATGGGTGAGCCTGAAGAGAGATCTGTTACTTGTAGAGTATAGATCAAAACATAATATGTTAATTATAATAGAAGCCTGGTTTCTCACAGTCAGATACAAGTGTTTCACATGCAAAAAGGGGGGGAAAAACAGTGATAAACCCTGGTGTTCCATTGGAAGATGAGATATTGATATGAACTTGTAGTTTTCAATAGGTAGAGATTGGATATAAATATAAATGTGAGACTTATGTATATGTATAGGTGTAAACAAATGTATTTCTAGCCCTGTCCACTAGAAGAGCCTGTGAGCTGTGACACCCACTAGCAAAGAGCATACCTAGTGCCCAGATCGTGGTTTCTAAATAGAACTTTTTACTAAATGGCATCAGGGCTCTCAGAAAAATGGCTGTTTCCAAAGCCGAAGCTGGGAAAAAATAAGCCAGAAAATTAAAATGATGAGGGCATATAAAACTAACACAGACACCAGCTTAAGGGGCTCCCTCTGGCCAAATCTGAATGAATTTCAATATCACATTAAATAATGAAAGTAATGGATTAAAACCCATAGAATAAAAAGAATCCATATGATCATAGTGATATAAATATATGAATAAATTAATTGAAAGTTTGATGAGGAATGAGATTTGCATAATTTCATAATGTTTCTCCCCCAAATACTTATTATTTATAATGGGAAAATAACTTTATAGTAGAGAAGCCTGGAAACACCCCCTTAATCAAGTGATCAGAATTAGCATCACCAGTAATAGAATACATTGAAATTCAGTGCCACCTGAGAGGATGCAATGAAAACACAGCATTACGACTATGACATTGTTCCCCAAGATGCATCACCTAAATCTAATAATGAGGGAACACTAGACAAACTGAAACTGAGGGGAGGTCTGCATTATAACCGGCCTATAAGAAACGTGGTTATGGAAGTCAAGAGAAGACTGAGAAACATTCTAGATCAATGGAAACTAATGGAGGATGACAACAGTATGCATTGACGGAAAGACTCTGGATTGGACATTTTTGTTATAAAGGATATTTGTTGGGAAAACTGGTAGAACTTTAAGAGGACTTTGGTGAAATTTCCTGAAGATTAAATAGTAATAAGATAGCAAAGTTAATATCCTGAGTTTTTATGGTTCTATCACGCTATGTAGGAGAATGTCCTTGTTGTTAGAAAAAATCTTAATTATTCAGGGGTTTGGGGCAATTTACTCTCAAATAATTCAGGAGAAATTCATTTGTACTATTTTGTAACTTTTCTCTGAGTTTCAAAATAAAAGTAAAAGAAAAAAGATTCTGTGTTTCTAGAAATACCACCTCCATATGAAATCAGTTGTGAGTATAGAAGTCATGTTTATATTTTCTCACACAAATGGAGAATGTACATGCTATTTTCACTTGGCATTTTTCTCCTGGGGGTGATCTTGGCAATCACGACATATTAACATATGTACCAGGCATTCAAAAGTACTCTTTTTTTTTAAAATGGGAAATTAACCATCTGGTTCTTTTGAATTGAAATTCTATAGTCATATTCTGATCTCAACAGTACGATTCTACCGCTTGTAGTTTGGGTGTCTTTCTTGGGCTTAGATATATTTTGATTCTTTATGCATAACTAAACTTGATATAATTGAGCTCATTTAAATTTACCTTTTTCTTAGGTAAATTCAGTTATTGTGGGTGTGTGTGTGTGAGAGAGAGAGAGAGAGGGAAGGAGGGAGGGAAAGAGAGAGGGAGGGGAGGGAGAGAGAGAGAGAAGATAATATACTAAAATATTAATTGTTACACTCTTTGACTTTTGGGAACACAAAGGTTTAAGAAACTTTTATTTTTATCTCTAACTTAACACATCATTTTAGAAAAGAAATAAAGAATATTGGATTATTTTTAAAATATGGTATTGATGACTAGATACTTATTGAAGGCCGTAGTTGTTTGACTCCCTATGTTGCACATCCTTCCTCAGTATACAAACTCCTGGCAGCAGTTTTGTCACAAAACTCTAGGTGCAGTTTGATAAACCCAGAGCACAGAGTGACCATGATCAGGAAAAACATGGTTCTAGGAGACTTAGGTTAGTAGTCGCTCCTATTTGGGTAAATGAAGCACATTCTGGAATTTAGCATCTGCAACTTTGATGGAAAATATGTGCAACAATGCGTATGGAAGACTTGCCAGTGCCTGGCTCATATCCATCAGACATCACTGTGTGTATATGTGTGTGGATATATATATATCTCCCATTCGCCAGGATCAATGCTTAAGTCTTCTCTCAGTGACCATGGAGAGCCTCCTTGCTCTGGTCAACAGTAGTCCAGAAGTGCTAGAGAAAGAACACCGTGTTGGACACCACACCAATGACGTACAGCAGATGGTATGTAAATACTTGTCCCCTTACCCATGTCGAATGTCTAAAGCCTGAGTTTTGCACTGTGATCCAGACTTTCCCTTCTGAGATTAAGATTCCAGTTGCCCACAGTAAGTTGGCTTAGTGATGTAGTCTTTCTTGGCTAACTTCCCTCCCTGTGTCACTTCCTCACTTCCTGTCAATGTTCCCTGCACTACCTACGATACTTGTACTCAAATCTGGTATCAGGGCCTGCTTTTGGAGGATTGCTAGCTGGAGTGTTGGTGACAGTAGCATCCATAGCTAGATAAGGGTCTTGGAAGAAGGAGTGCATTTAGGCATTGGAATGAAGCTCATCATGATCTGAGATTGCTCAAAGATACAGGATGATGGACTGTCAGGGCCAGGTCTACTGAAGTCATCTAGTGAATGCCATAACCATCTAAACTTTGAATTTTTATGACATGTCCTCTTCAGTACCTTCAATGATTAGGAATTCAGACCCTCTTGAGTTAGATTTCCACTTGTTAGGAAACTCTTTATGTGGAGAAAGAATTGTATCAATGAGTCAGTGTTGCTCTCTCTCGTTCTCAGAGTGTCTGTGATAAATGGTCCAGGGAGGATACTGATTGCTTAAAAGTAGGGTGGTACTCTCACTTCTCTTCTTTACATTCCACAAGTAAAAGTTCAGCCAAAGATTGTGTTAGCTCTTTCTGCTACTGTTTGACCTGGAGACAATTTTACCAAGCCCAAATCTAACCTTATTGACCTTAATGTTCAAATGACCTCTCAGATGCCAGCCATGGCTATGCCTTTAGCATTGCCATCCTCTGCAGGTAAGCAAGTGATAGTAATATAGCCAAGAAATCCCTAGCAAGAGCTAACAAAATGGAATTTTCCTTGTCTATCTAGCTTTGGAGACCTGTGGTTTTTCTAACTTGACTGATCACAGGGAAAACAAGGGAGCATGAGGGACCGTATAACTGTGTAGACTGTGGACGACAGTTGACTCCTGTCAGACCAGTGAAATGAAGTCTTACCCAAGGCAGCAAAGAAAGCTGCAGGATTCTTTTTGTTTTCCTAAGTAAAGTATCAGGATACCATCATCTGCATAGGCCCAGGAGTACCTGTAGACAGGAATACAACAATGTTTTATTTAAATTGAGAAACAATCCTTGCAAAAGCCTCAGGACATCAACAACACTTTCCAGGCTAGAGATTTGAGGGCAACTTTTAGAAATAGTGCCAGTGAGGATGGCATGTGAGTCATGCAAGTGTAGGGAGAGACAGAGCATCAGACAGGTGACAAGAGGTTAGTGGGATAGCGCCAATGGGATGTGTCCTACTGAGCCTATGCTCTTCAGTGAGGTTTTATGGAGAGGAAAAAATAGACAAGTGAATTTTCATATTGTAAACTTAATTCCTATAAGAGAGAGAAAGACAATAAAAGCTCTGCCTGTTTTTATCTTTAAAATACATGAAATTAATTGCATTTTAAAAATGTTCCCTAAAGCCATTTGTGTGTTAGAAGAAGGTTTTCCTTCACTCTTCACTTACAGCATAGAATCCAGAAGGAAAACAACCACAAAACCTAGTCTGGATCAACAGATGCTGGGCTGTCATCTCTCTCTTCTACTGAAATTATGTTTCTTCTACTATATCTCCTTTGCCTATGGGGATATCAAGGTCTCCTGCAGAATACCACATTCAGTTCTGGACACAATATTTGAACATCATTGGCAAATGGGACCAAGTTCTTTTGTCTCTCCCTCATGTCTATAGCATTCTTGAGTGTAGGGATGGCTACTATTCCTAGCCAAAAAACCTCAAGTTTCCTTTCAGATAGTAAGGGCTCAGGAAATGTTGATTAAAATCTTCTTTAGTTGCACATAAAATGGAAATCCAGTGAGGGTTACAATTCTACTTCCATTGATATTTTTTAAAACCATCCATAATAGCATTTATTTCACTACATTGGGCTTCTTTTTTATTTGTTGAACTCCCTTACCAGACCATGAGATTCGTTGAGGGTCATACGTCAATTCTGGTGCTACTAACACCTGTACATAGTGGCCCTTCAATTAAAGTTGAATGAATGATTGAATGAAGACCCCATAACCTCTGATGGAACCATCAGATGAGGACACTTGGGTGGTTCATTTTCAATTTCTCCTTACCATGCTTTTAGTGTTTTCAGGCTAGCAGGTAAAGACTATTTCTTCTATCTATATATCCTTGTTTTTCTTCTCTATTCTACCAGAAAATAATGTCTTCATACTCATGATTACTACTTCTTCTAGCAAGGAAGGGGTTTGTATGAGAGACATGGCTGACTCACATACTACAGCTCAACAGATTTCTGGGTCCAATCAATCCCAGCTGGCCCTTAGACTTTGCAAATGACAGGATAGACGAATGAATGACACCTTTGCTGTACTAATTTATTTCCCCATTGCCCCCTTTAGCTGAACCAGTTTTTCTTCTCCTAGCATTGAACCCTCTGAATTACCTTTTTTGAGAATTGAGATCTTACTTTCTCAATGTAATTATATTTGTCAGACTCACCTGCCAGTTTGTCCAAAGACTGTTTCAGTGATCCCATTGTTAGTAGCTGAAATAGTCCCAGAAATATGTGTTGTGACAGCTATGGAACCCTATTTGGAAGAGTTGCTAATTATATTGCTTATTTTTTTTAGTAACCTCCAATCACATATTAATTCCAGGATTCTTAACATTTGCATTTGCCTGCATTTGTGACAACTATGTTCAGAGACATCATTACCACTGTGCTGAATCTAAATCCCATAACTACAACTATGCTGCATCAATAGTGGAGTTCTTTAATCTGGATTGCAGCAGTCACTCAATAACTATAAGATACGTTCGTTAGATTACCTGGCCCATTCCTCATGCTTTATCTCCATTTATTATGCACCTACCATGTGCTGGTCACACACAGTTTTAGAAAGGCTAAAGAACTTTGTCAAAATCAGAAAGCCAGTAAGTAGCACAACCATATTTTTAATCTAGATTTGTATAATGTCAAAGCTTGTATTTAATCTACCAAACCACGCTGACTTTGGGCATATATAAAATATCTGTTTAAGCAGATATTTTCTTGTCATTATTTGAGACATTCATGGCTTTATCTGGTAAACCCTTAGGTAATATATGAAATGCAACATTGCATAAGTATATGACAGTTTTACAAATAGCTGATTTTCAAGTTTCTTTTTGAATCAAGTATGCATATATTTCAATCCATCCCTGACATGTGTCTTTTGCATTATATTCAGTTCCTAACATTCTTTGGTAATACTTCCTTGGATTAGAAAACATTCCACTACTGGGTATTTACCCAAGGAAAACAAAATCACTAATGCAAGAAGATACGTGCACCCCTATGCTTACTGCAGCATTATTTACAATAATCAAGATATGGAGGCAACCTAAGTGTCTATTGATAGATGAGTGGATAAAGAAGATGTGGTGTGTGTGTATGTATGTGTGTGTATATATATATACACAGTGGAATATTACTCAGTCATATGTAAGAATGGGATCTTGCCATCTCTAGCAACATGGATGAGCTTATAGGGTTTTGTGCTAAGTGAGAGAAGTCAGATAGAGAAAGACAAATACTAAATGATTTAACTTATAGGTGGAATCCAACATACAAGCGAATGAACAAACAAAAAACCGGAACAGACTCATAAATGCAGAGAACAAACTGGTGGTTGTCAGAGGGGAGGGTTATGGGGTGTGAGCAAAGTAGGTGAAGGGGAATGAGAGGTACCATCTTCCAGTTATAAATAATTCATGGGGATGAAAAGTACAGCATAGGGAATACGGTCAATAATCTTGTAATAACATATGGTGACAGATGGTAACTACACTTGTCATGGTGAGCATTGCATAATGTATATACAGTTGTCGAATTGCTGTGTTATACTCCTGAAACTAATGTAATATGGTATGGGAACAAAACTTCGATAATAAAAATTTTTTTAAAAAGGCAAAGGTGGTTCCAAATGATCGAATGATCTCTTTGACATTTGGACCCAGTATGTGCCCCTCTCTTAAGGTGTAATGAAAAATATGGGAATCATTTCATAATGTATAAATATACCAAATCATCACATTGTACACTTTAAATATATTATAATTTATTTGTCAGTTGTACCTCAATATACCTGGGGGATAAAAGGAGTCCTAGAAGTTTGCTTGAGGCTCTTCCAAGATTTTTTTCTATTCTGACCAAGGTTTACCAACATTTCAGTAGAAGTGAATGAATCACTGAGAAATTCAGATTTTGGGTCTATTTCCAGAATATCCTTGCCCATGTATACCAGTCATGTTGTTTATGATTTAGTTAAGGTTAAAAAAAATGAGAGCCAGTGCTCACAAAGATTCAGTGAAATAATCACTTTTTTATAAAGCTACATTTTTGTAATTCATTTGGTAAGCAACTGGGAAATATAAGCAAGAGCTTAAAAATATTTACAGATATTGACCCGATAAATATGCTTCTGTGAATATAAACCAAGAAAAACATTCTGACTACATAAAGGGTGTGGGGAAAGGGGAAACATGAAAGAGTGAAGAAGTTTATTGTAACTTGTTTTACGGCAGTACAAAATAGGGAAGAAAATATGAATGTCTCCAACGGGGAATTAGTTTAGTAGCCTCTGGTGCATTTACTTTATAAAATATTATGCAATCATTAGAATGATAATGTTGGAGATTTTCTAATAACATAGAAAAACGCTTATGGTATATTAAGTAAATTTACTTTGCTGTAACTGCACCTGTATCTATAATCCCTTTATACCTAATCATTCGTGCTTTTGTTTCTCGGAAACAGTTTGCAGGATTCGAACTCGTATTTGTAGCCCCATGGCTCCCTCTGCAACACGTCTTCATTAAAATCTAACAGCCTTTCATGCTCCTGGGAGAGAAGAGAATCTAAGTAGAGATGTAAAATTGAAACAGGAGGGATGAGGCTAGCCTGCAGATGAAAGAGACAACAGTTCCAGTCTCGGATGAAATCCTGTATCTTTTTTTTCCCTCGTTTGCTTCCTGAAGATCCTTTAAAATCTTATTTCTCAGTGAGTAATTTTGTCTTTATGGTACAAAAGGTAATTCCCATACCTAATATTGTTTCTAAGCACATGTGAGTACCCTGCTGAGTTATATATGAGTTTTTTTATGAATATGACACAAAATGAAAATTCCATTTCTTGAATTGAAAAAAAATGTAAATTGACTTTCATGCTCAAGTGAGTTGTTTCAGGGACTGGATGGGGGGGTGCAGGATAGATTCAGTGCATCATCTAATCTATATTCATGTGTAATTGATGTAACTTTTAGCCATTGTTCTACATTTTCTAACATCGTATTCGAAGAGTAAAGTAACAGACATTATTGATTTTAAACAGATCTTAGGTTGCCCTCATCAGAAGTTGTCTACTCTTGGGTAAAGGCATTAGCGGTATCTTTAAAAAGATGGCAAACTACTGAGCACTCGAAGTTTTAATCCTTTTGTTGTTCAAGTTAGATTCTTGAATATCTTGCATTATGTCTATTATGTAGTGAGAAATGGACAGCTGGCATTCTAGCTGTCATTGTTTGTATTTTCTTCAGTTTGGGGGCAATTGTTATAAAGGTCCGTAGATGGATAAATGCTTTGGTATAAGGCATGCGAAACTGTTGTTAGTAATCCTGGTTGGCCAGTAACAAGGATATCATTTCTGCCAGAGCAAATCATTAAAGTTGCAAATAGATATCGCATTAGTTCTGATATGTGAGAGGTTTCTAATGGTTGTGCAAGAAATTTCACAGAGAAAAGATAAAAAAAAGAAAACTCATACACATTGGTGATATGAAAGATGGTTTGTTCAAATTATAAGCATAAATTGTGAAATGTTGCATGTCATATAAAGGAATTCTCACATGCAAAACAAGACTGGTTAGCCATCCTTATATTCCACATGTCATATTAAGTTCCAAGGTTGATTACTTAAGCAAAGGACATTCAGCTCTTAAAGCAGGAGTTATGGGCTCAAACTGAGGGTGTATGGCTGCAAGACCGTCCACTATGTCATTACATCAGAATAAGGTACCCTTAGAAAATGCACCTGCACACATGAATATTAGAACACCCCCTCCCGCACATCACACACATACACAAATGTGTCTTTAATGAACAGTATCAGTTAAGGTTGCCTTAATCTCTTATATATTCCCTGAATAGAAGTATTGCATTATGCTTACTGATAGATCTGTCAAGCTTATTCTGTGTCAGGCATATAATCAGTTCTTAATATCTCTGAAATGTATGAGTGAGTGACTGTGTATGTGATCAATGACTTATAGTGAGAATTTGTTAAATGTTCTTTGGGTGTGTCCTAGAGAAATTCTTTGTATACTGATCAACTCAAATAATTCTTATACTTGGAACAAATAACAGCTTTACTCAATCAGTAGTAAAAGGTGAATTACTCAACTCAATAGCCACGTACTTTCACAGGGGGAAGGGTTTGGGGAGTCGAGCCGGAACATGTAACGTGTAATTGATATCCTTTGCAGAAATGTAACATTCTCACCTCCTGATGGCTCTTCTCCTAGCAAGAGTATACTGACAGAGTTGCCAGGACACCAGTTGTTCTAGGCTTCTTATTACCTTGTTATGCAGGAACCATAAATGCATCTTAGTGAAGGAATTCAAGTGCAGGCTAATTGTTTTGAGTGTCTTTAATGGCAGCCTTCTGAGATCATTGGTCGCTATTTTTAATATTATCCATCCTTCCAGAAAGGAAAATGCAGCATTTATAGGAAACAATACAAACTTCCATGTAAAAATCAAAACAATGTATTTAACTGAGGATACAGATAAGAGGTATTCCAGCTAGCACTGTTATTGTAATTAAAATTTTAGGGTGATTCTGATTTCAATACACTGTTCACTCTCTCAGTGAAGTACATGACGTGCCATAGTTTAGAACGGTAAAAGTGTTAGAGTTAGAAAACACTAGATGGTATCTAGCCAACCTCCTTATTTTGAGGATGGTCACAAAAATGTCCTGAACTCTCCTAACACAGCTCTCTCAATGACATCAGGAAACATGACCTTACACTTTGAATGAAGGATTCTGTGTAAAAATCTAGACACCTAACTTCTCTATAGATTCTCAATTTACATGATAGAATAACTCAATAGCAAAACTTGCTCCTAGGGAAGTCTGAGCCTCTGGTCATAGACAAATTGAAAACTTACCAGCTCTTCTGTATTTCTCACTGACTGACCCTGTAGCTTGTGGGTTTTTTTGTTTGTTTGTTTGTTTTTTGGGGGGGGTTGGTTCATTTTTTGGCTTTCATTTGAACTGAATGATTCCATAAGCTTAAATTTGTATCATTAGTGGTATGATTTATTACTATTGTCATATTTATTTAGTACAGCATATTTCTAACATGAATAGTTAATAGCTGAATTGACATTTTTGAAAATGTCCTTAAGAGAAGACAGTCTTTTATGAAGGAGAGAGAATAGTTCCGTTATATCACAGTAATCAAAATTCCTTGAGAATGTAATGTGATACTCTACTTTTTATGACATCCTTGACACCCTTTTTTGCTGAGGCTTTTGCAGGGAAAAGGGAATAGAGAGAAGACTAAGGTGAAGGTTAGGTGCACGGGGGAATCACCCAGTGAGCATGAATTAGAGAAAAGATGGAATCACAAACAGTGGTGTGCTCTCCACCTGTGAATGGTCAGGATTATTGGATACAAAGTCACCGAATGCACCTAACTCATTGATCAAAAAAGCAATTGGTCTTTGCAACCTTGTGAATATCAGAAATGGGATTTTAAAAGTGATCACTGGGTGTATTCTGTGGCCCACGGAATTTCATTTAACATAAACTTTCTGAGAATACTCTAACTTCCGAGAACAGTACTAAGGCAGAGCAGATGAAGGTAGAAGTCAGGCTTACGAGCAACTCAGTTTGGTGAGGTCAGCAACATAAATAAGTATCTGAGAGATACATGTTGTAAAAAGGAACCAATCTAAAAACATATTTTCCCTCTTATGGAAATCAAGGTGGAGGAGCTAATGCCGAAATAGTTTTTTTAAAGGGGACGTAGAGTTCCATGTATGTAAGCAAGATGGGACAGAATGTCTTTGATATTATGGCTATTGTATAGCAAATAGTCCTTCAGGTATCCAGGGAATTATTATTTTTTTTTAAGATTTTATTTATTTATTTATTTATTTGACGCAGAGAGAAAAAGTACAAGCAAGGGAAGCAGCAGAGGGAAGGGAGAAGCAGGCTCCAGTGAGCAGGGAGCCTGATGTGGCACTCTATCCCAGGACCCTGGGATCATGACCTGAGCTGAAGGCAGATGCTTAACCGACTGACCCACCCAGGCACCCTCCCCCTCTTTTTTTCTGGTGTCCACGGAATTATTAAAGATAAAGAGAGGTTGACGGAATGAATACAGTAACCCACATATGGCAGAAGCAGACCTCTCTACTGCTTAGTTTCTGGGCTTGGGTCATCCATTCCCTGCTTCCTCCTTATCCTGAATGCCCAGGTTCTAAACCGTCATTTCCATCTTGATAAGCTTACATTTTCCATGCGAATTGTAACTGCATTCATTTGAGCATAAGATCTTCCAAAATACCCTAGAGCACTCAGATATTTACTGGGTAACCACATCTAATTGTGCATTTTATCGATTTTGTATTTGATGTGAGAGTTTTTTTCTGAAAGTGGTAGTAGATGGTCTTGAGAAATGAGTGCCTTATCTTTTTAACTCCCAAAATATTCTATAGGTGAGGATGTCCTTGCTGCCAAGATTCCTCACAATCCAAGGAAGAAGCTATACCATCAAGAAACTGCCCTGTCAAAAATCACACTGGGAAAAGAAAGGCATGTCAATTTTTAACTTTTTAAGGGACCTCCACACTGTTTTCCAAAGTGGCTGTACCAACTTGCATTCCCACCAACAGTGTAAGAGGGATCCCCTTTCTCCACATCCTCTCCAACATTTGTTGTTTCCTGCCTTGTCAATTTTTGCCATTCTAACTGGTGTAAGGTGGTATCTCAAGGTGGTTTTGATTTGCATTTCCCTGCTGTCTAATGATTTTAAACATTTTTTCATGTGTCTGTTAGCCATTGAGCTACCTACCCTATGATCCAGCAATTGCACTACTGGGTATTTACCCCAAAGATACAGACATAGAGAAGAGAAGGGCCATATGCACCCCAATGTTCATAGCAGCATTGTCCACAATAGCTAAATTGTGGAAGGAGCCAAGATGCCCTTCAACAGATGACTGGATTAAGAAGATGTGGTCCATATATACAATGGAATATTACTCAGCCATCAGAAAGAACGATTACACAACATTTGCAGCAACATGGACAGGACTGGAGGAGATTACGCTAAGTGAAATAAGTCAAGCACAGAAAAACAATTATCATATGGTTTCACTCATTTATGGAACATAAGAAATAGCAGGAAGATCGGTAGGAGAAGGAAGGGAAGAATGAAGGGAGGGTAAACAGAAGGTGGAATGAACCATGAGAGACTGTGGACTCTGGGAAACAAACTGAGGGCTTCAGAGGGGAGGAGGATGGGGGATTGGGATAGGCTGATGATGGGTATTAAGGAGGGCACATGTTGCATGGTGCACTGGGTGTTTTGTTTTTGTTTTTTTATATTATTTATTTATTTATTTGACAGAGACAGAGACAGCCAGCAAGAGAGGGAACACAAGCAGGGGGAGTGGGAGAGGAAGAAGCGGGCTCCCTGCGGAGGAGCCCAATGCGGGACTTGATCCCAGAACGGGATCACGCCCTGAGCCGAAGGCAGCCGCCCAACGACTGCGCTACCCAGGGTGCACTGGGTATTTTATGCAAATAATGAATCATGGAACATTGCATCAAAAACTGGGGATATACTGTATGGTGACTAATATAACCAAATAAAAATTATTAAAAAAAAAAAAAAAAGAAAGGCATGTCAAGATCCTTGGCTGGTGTTAGAAATACAGTTGGCTTCATTAGGGTACGAGATTTATGTCTCCTGAGTAAATCCCTGCTGTGTTTTGTTCACCTTGTAAAGACTGTCAGAGCTGCTCTCACAACAGGGTTTGCCTTGTGTTTAGAATTATTATTATTATTTTTTAATTATTATGATACGTTAGTCACCATACAGTACATCATTAGCTTTTGATGCAGTGTTCCATGATTCACTGTTTGCATATAGCACCCAGTGCTCCATGCAATATGTGCCCCCCTTAATACCCTTTACCGGGCTAGCCCATCCCCCTACTCCTCTCCCCTCTAAAACCCTCAGCTTGTTTTTAATCGTGGATATACTCCACATAATCACTATCATTTGAGGTCTCTGTCTTACCTTAGGCGGCATCTAGAGACCACATTTACATAACTTTTATTATAGTACAGTGGACGCTGTTAAGGGCGCCGACCGTCAGCGGAGCCAAAAATCTGCCTATAACTTCTGGCTCTCCCCAAACTTAGCTACTAATAACCTACTGTTGACCAGAAGCCTCACCGGTAATGTAAGCAGTTGATTAACACGTATTTTGTATGTTATATGTTTTCTATACCACAGTTTTCCATTAGGTAAGTTAGAGAAAAAGAGTGTTATTAAAAAAATCTTAAGGAAGAGAAAATACATTTACAATACTGTACTGTAAAAATTTCATGTAGAAATGGACCCATGCAGTTCAAACCCGTGTTGTTTAAGGGCCAGCTGTGTATCTTTATAATTTCTCTATTTTGTTGTGTTATTGTTGTTAATCTCTTGCTGTTCTTAATATATAGATTAAACTTTATCCTAGGTATGTATGTATAGGAAAAACAGTTCATATAGGGGTACTATCCATGGTTTCAGGTATCCACTGGGGATTTTGGAAGGGATCCCCCATGGATAAGGGAGAATAACTGTATAGCATTGGTCTGAGTGCCTTGCTTGAATGCGTTTCTGTCTGGCACTCCATATTGTCTTTGTTCATTCCTACTGACGAAACGTTGTTTGCTCTCCCTTTTTAACTTCTGCCTCAATATTCGGACTGTTTCTTGACATTATTTTCCCAGCTATATCCGACCTTGGCTGCCCTCTGAATGTGAGTTTTCTTCTAGCAGGTCTACTGTGTATTTCCTCCCACCATTTAATCGAGGCTTATGAGCAGAAATTGGGCTGCTGCCAAAGACGGAACTATCCAAGAACCAAAATGCCTTCCATGTGGAGCCATTTAACGTTAGAGAACGTAGATGGATATTTTTATTGACTATTGATCTCTCTATGAAAGGAAATATTTTTGCCTTGACCAAGCTAGCTTAAGCGGGTTTGGGCCCTGGTTGGAGCTGGACATACAAATTTTCACACCTACATAGGGATGATGTGATGATTTTTAAGGGATATTTATAATGATGCACAACGCCATCAAGATCTGGTCCCTATTATTTGTGTTGGTTTTTCTTTTTCTTCTTCTACGTATTCATCTACCCCTGTTGGTCCTGCTTTTAGATGCTATTATTTCCTGGAAGAACTACCACTTAGATCAGAATATTTGAATTCTTTATGATATTCCTAATCACTCCTCCCAGAACAAGCATGAAAGGCTGGTTATGCTCCCTTTTCTAGTGGAATACAGCGGCTGATACCAGGGAGAAATACAAAGCCTAGACCATCAAGATTGGGACAGGATTCATTCATGTGACAATCACATAATGAGTTGTGAAATCAGGATTTTTAATGAAACTGCATTGTCTGCCATACAGATTAGGGTATGTCACCCTCCTGAACAAGCAGAAACATTTCCAGATTGATTGAGCCGTCTTTACGGAAGCAGAATCTCCATTTATTTTGCTGGGGCCTTTAACCCCTAAGAATAGTAGCTTGATTGTAATTGCATAAATGGCATAATATTTTAGAGACCTATGGAGCACTTGTGTGGAACGGAAGCCTTTTTTGAGCACAGGCTGCCATTGTACATAGTTTTTATTCATTTTCCTGATTTCATTAGGAAGGATATTTGTATGGAAATGGATTAAGGTTTATAGGTTTATTTTATTGTCTGTAGATTCTGCTGTAATTATACCACTGACGGATTATATTAAACTGCTTTGTGGGAAGCTTTCAAAACACACCAGACGCCGCAAGTGCTTTTGATCTACCAAGTCTGCTTTTTTGTCCCACCTGGAGCTACCGAAAGAGTCTGCCCCTACTTAGCTTACTTAGCTCGCCCACACCTTCCAACTCCTATCATTTTTCTCTTCATTTTTAGGCTTAAAGGGTGCTAACTTAGCTGTGGTAAATATACTTGAAAGACCCTCCAATCCCAAGTGTATAAATGTTCAAAAAAAATAGGCACAATTGAATAGGAAGGAGAAAAAAGAACGAATAATAAGTTTAGTGAGTTTTACTGTATTTTTTATACTCACCTATGACATTTTGAGTGAATTTTCTAGGATGTAGAAACATTTTCGTGAATGTTTGAATCACAGAGGGTGAAAGTGTTGCTGTGAATTCTGCTTAATTTTTTTCTAAGGTAGAAATGACAGAGGACAATTTGAACAAATATTTTTTACCAAGGCATTATTTAGCTGGACTCTATGGGTCAGATTATAACTTTGCAGCTTCAAAACACAGAGTTTCTTCCCTGTTTTCCTTAGTTTAGAAGATTGGGGCATAAATGTTTATGAGCCCATAAGTTTTTAAAATCTAGGACCAGACTCTTAGAATATCTGAATGCAAGGGCCCAAGTCTCTGGCCAGTGTTTTATTCTAAAGGAAATGAGCCTAGACTCTTACTAGTAAGGCAAAGTAGAATTCAATAGCAAAGAGTCCTTTCTGAGCACTAAATTTGTGCCTATCCCATATTTCCACATAGATATCACATATGCATCTGGCATTTAACAAGTTCAAAAAGAATGAAAGTATCTTGGTTTCTGCACAAAGACCTGCTCCTACCTTTTTAACTCCCAAATATAATTTCTTGTCAGGTTTGTCCTATCTTAAGAGCATCACCATATCTCATGCCAAAAACACACAAGTCATCTTTTGTCACTCTCTTAGACATTTTATCCAATCCCAAATCAAGTCCTCTCAATTTGCTCTATTTTAAAAATTGATCTCAAATTGAGCAAGTTTTCCAGCTTCAGAATAAACACCCTAGTCTAAACAACAATGATTTTCTTTCTGGATTACTGAAATAATATCCTTCCTAGTACCTCAACCCTTCTCTCCTTTGCTTATTGTTCCTCAGAAACACTGGACTTCTTGTCATTGCCAGGACACGCTCAACTCATCTGTGTCATAGCAATTTATATGTTCTTTTTTCTCTACCTGGAATGTTATTTCTTGATATCTTTCTGTGTCTTGCTTCCCATTCATTCACGTCCCTCTGCAAATATCCTCTGCTCACAAATGTCTTTTATAATTACCCTATCCAAAATGACTGCTTCCCTCCTCCTTTTGTCTTATTCCCTATTTTTTTACTTCACAACAGTGACCTCTGTATATTTCATTTCACATTTAGTCATGTCCCTTTTATTCCTACTTCTCATAATAAATTGTAAAATTCCAGGAAGTTGGAGATTTTCACTTTATTTACTGGTGTTTGCTGATTGGTAGCATAGCGTCTGGCATGTGTTAGGCACTCAATAAGCATTTGATAACTTTGTGACCAAATAAATGAATGAAACAAAGAGAGGTTAAGATTGAGTCCTGAGGAATTTGAGGAAAGGTGAATAGAGAGGGAAGGGCTGGGAAGATCTGAGAAAAAATCTGGAGAGCTACTAAATATGGTAGACCCTTGACTTCTCTTCCATGAATATGTATTCCAGTGAGATAGTCAGTGCTTCTTAGAAAAACAAACAAGTCATCAAACTGGCATCTGGGAATGGGGGGGAAGCAAAGGAGAAGTGGAATCATTTAGAAGTTGCAGACTGTTCCTTTAGCAAATGACTGAATGCTAAATTTAATTGGATGTGCTCCACTACAGAAAATAGTCTACTCATTAAAACATCAATACTTGAAGTTCCAAGCAATCTGGCATCTTTTTTGAATTACAATATGTGCAAAAGAAAGACTCCTACAATATTTTATCCCAATAATAGTTTTTATCCATAATTTGTATTGGGTGTGCCTCTGTGGAGATGAGAATTTTCTAGACATTGATCATCTGATTTTGAATCAATGTTATAAGCATATTCATATTTGTAAAACTGATAGATTGTTATATTCTAGTCCCCTGAGTTTAAATCAATTCCAAACACACAAGTTTTCATATACTTTTTATTTTGATTTGGAACTCAAAAGGAAAAGATCAGCTTTGTATAGTGGAAAGAATGTAAGCAGTCCAAATCACTGAGATTTTGTCCTCGGTTTAAATTTCAGTAACTCCTTAACCATAGGCTAGTTCCTCAAGCTCAGTTTCCCATATACAGTTGAGAGATTATTCTCAGGTTTGTTCAGAAGATCAAATGATACAACATTTATACCTGAATTTTATAAATTAAAAAAAATCATTAGGAATATCATAACAATAAATATTAATGTTAATGCAGTAGTAATCTTAATAACTTTGATTTAATAGATTTTTTATTTATATGCCATTTTGGCGGGAAAATGTAAACTTCCTTCTGTGGTCTTCAACAGCCTATTCAACAGGGACTCCTGACTATTATCTATAGCACATTGAACTTGTCTCATTGGTTTTGCTTTCCTCCTAGCATATCAGGTTCTTTCCACCTTGAAGGTTCTCATTTATCATTCCTTCTTCCTGGAAGTTTCTTCCTCCAGATGGGTGGTCCTTTGCCACATAATAGAATGCATTTCAAATGATATGTCACCAGAAAGACCTTACTTGACAACTTCATGTAAAGAAACACCTTCTTTTATATATACCTTCACAAATAGGTGCTTCCTAGCAAATTTCCAAGTTGTCTTGACTTAACAGCCCTTATACACTAACTGTATTTATGTATTACTTTATTAATGTAGTTATTGATTTCTTCATTCTGCTATGCCTTATTCACTGTTTAAAAAGAAATAGAAGTTTCATGAGAGCAGGAACTATTGTTCATTAGTCTTAGTTTAGATCTGTGCTTTGGAAGGAAGGAAGAAAAGAGGAAAGGAAAGAGAGCAGGAAGAAATGATGGGAAGAATGAAAGAAAAAAATAACTTCATTTTTTTTTTTTCAAGATTTTATTTATTTATTCAATGGAGATAGAGACAGCCAGCGAGAGAGGGAACACAAGCAGGGGCAGTGGGAGAGGAAGAAGCAGGCTCATAACGGAGGAGCCTGATGTGGGGCTCGATCCCATAACGCCGGGATCACGCCCCGAGCCAAAGGCAGACACTTAACTGCTGTGCCACCCAGGCACCCCGAAAAAAATAACTTTAAATTGGAAAATCTTTTTGAAGAGTTTATGACTTTATTTAGCATATCGTAAATCCCTAATAAGTGATAGTTGGAATGGTTATGGTTGTTTTTACCTCTGTTGTTAGCACTGCATACATTCAGTCCTAAGGAGAAAGGAAGTGTGTGTGTGTGTGTGTGTGTGTGTATGTGGGTGTATATATATATATATATATGTATTTTAGATAGAAAAATGAATCTTAAGATTTAGCTAGGGCATCATTGTTCCTAGAAAATTCCTAGGAAGAGTTAATGCTATCTTTAGCACTTAGTTGCTGCCCATTTACTAGTGGAATCATCAGCAGTGTCATGGGAAACATGAGAAGCACTTGGGGGGACTAATAACCTGAAATTTGAAGAAGAAAATTAATTTGTAAAACCTAGGTTTTCTGAACCATTAAGTCAAGGTATAACCCTTTGACTTTGAAAATTTCAAAATGTATTTGTTTCTGTTAAGCATTTCATGGTTTGTATATTCCAAATATAAATTGAGATTACTGTGGCATTTTGGTTTAGAGAAAGATCTATTAATATTTTCTATTAATATTCAATTATCAGTGAGACGGACCAGTAATCCCCTAGGTGTCACCATATGTGTTGAAAGAAGAAATTTAAAAAATTGTTTTACTAGACATAAATTCTACATCATTTACCCATGAATAAGGCATCACAAGATTTATGGCAAAACAATTTTTAAAAATAATTCGTAGGGACACCTGAGTGGCTCAGTCGGTTAAGCATCTGCCTTCAGCTCAGGTCATGATCCCAGGGTCCTGGGGTCGAGTCCCGCATATGGGCTCTCTACTCAGCGGGGAGCCTACTTCTCCCTCTGCCTGCCACCCCCCTGCTTGTGTGCTCTCTCTCTCTCTGACAAATAAATAAATACAATCTTAAAAAAAATAAAAGTAATTTGTAGGATGATGATATAATAGAAGAAAAACCCCAAATAAGAGTCTAATATAATAACAGTAATAATAATAATCATTAAAAATAATCATCACCATTACAGTTGTTATTATTCATGTTGTTTTGGAAAATTGAAACTATTGATCAGGGAGAGATTCGGTAGCAAGAAAGTTCCCGCTTCTTATGTAATCCTCTATGTTATAGGCATGCATGACAGGCAGAAAATAGCATTAAAAATTAAGAATAAAATAAATACTTCATTTTCAACATTGCTTTATTAAAAACCCCTCTTTGTCTTAACAGGTTAGGTTTTCCTGATGGCTCAGTATAGGCTTGAGCAATTGGAAGAGGTTCAAGATGTATTTTAATAGGGCATGTCTGAGAAGTAGCAATTTACAAATGGAATACTTATTGTAAGCATTAGGAGGTTTAATTTGAAAGGAAACTATTCTTAAGAGAATCATCTTGAATCATTATCTTGTAGTGCTAAGTGTACTGTGCTATATATATTTTCAAGCTAAGTAATAACCCAATTAATATTAGAAATTCTTGAAAACCGTTCTGGTGACTGCACTCAAAATGTGGCCCATGCAGGAAGTAATTCCAGTGAAGTCAGAGGAAGGCATTCCTTTGTGACGTGTTTTTTCTAAGCTTCAGGTGCTTTATATTGTACTGATGTGGTAGTTAATCATTCATCTTCTCTTTTGCCAATTACCTCCATAATTATTTTTTTTCCTTTCCTAAGCCTCCGTCTTTTGTCAGCTTCTCCATTCCAAAGATTTCTGATCTTTTCAGAAAATCATTCTTGAATAAAGCCTGTAGGAGATCCTTAAGTCACTTTTTCACTTGGGCTGATTTTTACTGTGTTTTCTCATTAGCAGTCTTCCTTGAAGGATTAGAATGAAAGAACCAGGTGTATTATTTCATATGACCTCATTCGTTGGAATTTGATATTTGCATAATTACGTTTGACTTATAGATAGGACTTTTGTTTATGGTTTTGAGACTTAGAGTTTTTTTTTAAAATCTCTTTTATTTTCTTTAACCCCTATTCAGAAGTTAAAAAGACTAAGACATTACAGAAACAAAAGGGGCATTTTCTAAATTTCCATTAGAAATAAACCAGGACGTTGAATTACACAAAAGCTAGCCTAAGCAGTCATTGGAAATCAAACCCTAGGTAAAACCTATTGTTTCGGATTGCAAAAAGTTTAGTTAGAGGATGGTAAGATTGCAAGTTTGAGCTTTTCTATACTTCCTGATATGCATTTCTTGAAGCCTTAACATCTCTTTGTTCTTGACACCCCCATATAAAAACAGTTATCAATGCTATAGGGTTGCCTGTTAATTATTATTTTTTGGCAGTATGTAAGTTCATAAAATATTTGAGCACGTGTACTTAATTGTGGATTCATTACATGTGTGAATTTACCTGATGAGATAAAAATAAGATCTCTAGCAGGCATTGGTGATACATATTTATGCTACTGAAATACATTTGACCAATTTGTAAATGTACACTTGACCATTTATACATAGATATATTCACTGCTATGGAAAACTAAGCATTTTGTGAACAAAATCCAGAATAGTCCCTGCAAATAAGGAACCATCTATGTGAAAATAGAGTTTAATACATAGGATTTTGGAGTGGGGAAGAGGGGCATTTTGGACAATTCGGAAGGGTTTGTGATCTGTGATCTGTGGAAAGCCTTGAGAGAGTACTTCAATAACTGGAAATAAGAAGGATGGAAAGATAACCAGGCTGAGGGAGTGATATCAACAAAGGCACGGGGTATGAAACAAGCCCTCCCTTGAAATGTCAGAAGTGGGAAATGAAGAAGCAATTTTTTCCAGCTAATATCATAAAGTTGGCACACTTTAACACCATTTCTACAATCTATTATTTTAATTTGTTCTTCTTGTTCTTTGCTTTGTCAACTAAGAGTGTTATTACTGTTTTGTGCATTTAATGGTTGCTTCAATTTGCTAACACACATTTGTCGCTTACTTTCTTCTTGTATCTCAGACTTATCTGGAGTCTCCTTCCGCTTAAAGCCCTTGCTTTACAATTTCTATTAGTAAAGTTCTGATGTGTTGCATCATCTGTTTTTGTTTGTCTGTTATGCCTTTTTTTCCTATCATTATTCTTTATTCATTAATTGGAGGAGTTTGTGTATTAATAATTTATAGAATTATTAACCTATTTGGATATTTTGTGCTTTCTCTTTATTCCACCTATTGCAGCTTTTCACGCTCTTTCTGTCCACCCACCCTCTCTTCTCTCTCATCCGATTTTGATTGGTTGAGAATGGCTTCAATCAGTTCTTCTCCTTACAAGTGTGGTATTAATGCCCACTGAATGACTAATCTAGACATTGCATATGCATCCTTAACTCATCAAATTGTAATGTCAATCAAGGCCAATATTTTCTCTTCTGAATAACTGAGAAATTCTGTATAATTTACATATTTTACTCTCCTCCTAAATTATATGTTATTGCTTTTGTGTATTTTAATTAACTTAAACCCCACAAAATATTGTTTTTGCTGCATATAGTCAGTGTTTATATGCACATTGATCATCTGATCTTTATTCCATTATGGAACTCTGTCTGAGATCATTTCCCATCTGACTAACACCTGTCCTTTAGGGATTTACCTTTAGTGTAGACCTGGGGTTGGAGACTTGTCTTTTTCTGTGTGTATGTCTTAAATGCCTTTACTTCTGAAGACTATTTTCACTGAGAATTGAATCCTAAGTGGGCTCTTGTTTTTTTGGTCTGGGTGTTTTTTCACATTGAAGATATCATTCCACTTTCTCAGGCTTGCATTGTTCCTGTGGAGAGGTTAGGTGTCAAACTTCTGCTCCTTTGAAAGTAGTGTTTTCTTTTTCTCCTGTTCTTTAAAAAAAAAAATTGCACTTTGCTTCCTATACTGGTTTACTCTGATGTGTCAGGATGTGGATTTATTTTGAATTACTCGGTTTGGAAAATTTTGAGGGTTTTGAAACTGAGAATTTTTTTTTTCTTTTTGCTCTGGAAAATTATCAGCTGTAATCTTTTCAGTATTTCTTCTGCTTTTATTTTTGCTTCCTCTTTTCCTTCTATTATTGGTCCAACTTTTTTCACTGTTTTCTGTGTCTCTTTGAGTTTACTATGTCTTGTCTTTCCAGGATGAAATCCAGATACTTTTGACTTACATATATTCCATTTCACTAATTATGTTTTCTGCTCTGCCTAACCTACCATCAGACATGTTCAGTGAATTATTAAATTTAATTATTTTTTCATTTCTTAAATTTCTATTTGCTATTTCGCCTCTTATATTTTCCTGCCTCTGCATATATTTTCAGTTTTGATGTTTATTTGTTTAAATATAATTAACTTTTTTTGTAATGTTGTTGGTTTGATGTTTTCGATATTTAAACTGCAGTATGAATCTCCTTTTGCTGTATTATTTTTCTTCTGGTTTTGCTCCTATTGTCTTATTTCCTTTGTGACTGATTAAGCTTTGTATGTTGGTCCTTGCCTTCAAAAAAGTGTGCCAATTTCCTGAGGTCCAGAATAAATACTCTTTTTACAGAGAGATGAAGTGTTTGATTCTGCTTGGTGTCTGGAAGACCGCCATTTTGGGACTCTCTAAAATCGGGCTTACGGCTTGAGGTTCCCTGCTCCACCTAGGTTAGGTTTAAACCTAACAAAAGCCATAATGTAGCTGATACTTCTCAGGAACAGTTTCTTTTTATTCAAACTGGGCTCAACACCCAAGTATTTTCCCCCTTGGTTACTTATTTTTTTAAGGAGGGAAGGAGAAGCATGTTTATTGTGCTTGCCCTTGCTGAAAGTTCAAGTTCATGCAAGGGAGGGTATTCTGTAAGGCTCCTACTTTTGATGAGGCTGGCCCTCAGCTTAGTGTTTATCAGTCTCTGTGGATAGCCCATCAATATTCAGAGTGTGATACTGGCAGATGCTGCCAGGCAAGCATAGCTTTGTGCTTTCATGCTTTAGCTTACTATCTTTTCAGATCTATAAATCATTTCGGAAGTGATTATATTTTTTATTCTAACATTTGTGTTATTTTCATAGGAAGATGATTAAGACACTCTTACCTACTGCACTGTAATTTTTTTCTGACCTCTTACTCTTCCATTTCTGACCACCAGTTCTGTAATTATTTTTGCATATTGTCAAATTCTGTGATGTTCCTTTTACTTGAGGTTCATAGATTCTTTATAAAAAACAAAAACAAAATAATGAGTTCTGTTGAATAACTATATTTAAACTTTTATTTTGTATTAATTTTGTCATGATTTCCTTTCCTCTTTTACAGTAAAGTGATATTAGTTCTTATAGTTTAATAACCATTTCTTTCCACTACATTATCTTTCCTTCCATGAGTTAGGGCATATTTGTGTGGCTCATAATTTTTAAGTGGTCAACAACTTATAATTTTCATATATATATTTGTTTTAGAGCTCTGAAATTGGTGTATGCATAAGTAGGAAATCAGAGCAATAGATAGAAGAGGACCTATGATATTTTGGCACAACTCTTATTATCCTGTAGGAGTATTTCTTTTCACTTTAGCTTAGTAGACTTTTTATTACAAAGCTGTTAAACATAATAAAGTGATACATCTCTTCTCTCTAGTTAACATGGGCAAATGCTCATTTAGTAATGTTATCTCAACTGGTTTATTGCTGGCATTTAATAGTGAGTGTGTAATACGGCATTAACTGGTAGGCTCGAGTTACGAGCTAACATTTTGAGGATAACTCATCTGTGTTTGACTTCTAGATCACTGTTAAACCAGAGCAGTTTTCTCAAACTGTTCAGAAGTCATGAATTCAATAACAGTAATGACAGTAGGGCTTATTATATTAGATAATACATATAAAACACTTAGACATGTTTCTGGAACATAGCCAGCACTCTGATGTTTCCCATTTTTTAAAAAAAGATTTTATTAATTTATTTGACAGAGATAGAGACAGCCAGCAAAAGAGGGAACACAAGCAGGGGAAGCGGGAGAGGAAGAAGCAGGCTCATAGCAGAAGAGCCTGATGTGGGGCTCGATCCCATAACGCCAGGATCACGCCCTGAGCCGAAGGCAGACGCCCAACCGCTGTGCCACCCAGGCGCCCCTGTTTCCCATTTTTCATACTCAAAATTTCAAACAAGTTGGGATGTAGTAATACAAATAGTTGGAATGCTATATGCATTATTATTTCCCAAAAGTTTTAGGGTAAGCAATGTAGAAAACTAACAACACAAACCAGTTGAAGTTCCATCTTTTCTGGAATTTTGAGACTCATCAAATTAAGAAAGTTAGACTTTGAGCATTTAGAGAAGAATTATGTTTTGTGTGTATGGGAAGTGTTTTCTTACTACAGCATGATTTTTATCTGTTTTTCATAGTTTCTCAACACTGGTTCAGCTGATAATCAGGAACTTCCTTTTCTTTTTAAAAAAAATGTTGTACACGAAATCTATGGTGATAATTAACTGCATCATCACACATTCATCTCTCTACTCTAAATTAAATTGATTCTTTTTTTTTCATCTGTGGATGTGGTACATCTGTAGTTGTCTCAGTACATGCTACGTGGACAGACTGATCACTTCAAAGCCTCTTTTCTCACAAAGAGTAAGTGTCTGCTCTGTGATACTTATGGAAGTGTTTCGGTTTGCTAAGGGAGCAGCACAAGGTGGTGCAAAGGGAGCCTCTCCCATATTTATAGAGCAGAGACAGCCACACCTGGAAAGCGTCTTAGAGTCCACTTTGTTTTTCGGGTGATGAAATGGAGCCCCTGAGATTGTTCCCCCATCACACCAAGTGACAGCACATGGCTAGTCACCTCCGCCCCTATAGTGACAATTTTAGTTTGGTTATTTCATGTGTCTCATTGGGCTGTCTCATCAGTGATTCAAAGGACTCCTATAATCTCCCTGGATCTTGAATTCTGAATCATAATGACTTTCCCACAGTACTTACCCCTTTGAAGAGCTGTTCAAGTTTTTCTAAATTCTTCTTAGATTTTCTGCTACATTTACAGACACTTAACTCTTATTTCCATTATTCATGAAGGCATGCAAACAGTTGGAAAATCTCAAAATGTGAGCCCAATGATTTCTTTATTTTTAATTTCTGAGCATATTTGGATTAAATCCACCTTGAAATGCCCTCTAGACATTAATTTTCAGTAGTTGTCTTATAAAGGCTTTATTTTGCTTTTGTTCACAAACAGGGCGCAGATGTGAAATTTGGCTAGACCAATTAGAAAGGCTTTGGCACCTAGAAACAGAAGTTCACTATTCAAACTGACTTAAATGAAAATGGAATATATTACCTCAAAAAGCAATAAGTCTTGTGGAAGCATGACATATTAGGTGAATATGGGTTAAGCTATAGTAAAAACGAAATTCCAAAATAAATGGTTAAACAAGATGGGAGACTCTATTTATAATCAAGATGCAGATGGACCCTATGTGGAGGGGGTATTCAGGGCAGTATGTGGTTCTGCTCTATGAAATCATTCCCCCAGAAAGTTCTGTTTGTTGTTTCTACAGCATTCTCTGTGATGTTATCATCATTCTTCTGTTCATTTCTGGCTCATTTGACTCCATATATATGTTGTAGCCCATAGAAGGGGGGAATAAGAAGGAAAAGAAGCCATTTCCTTTTAAAGGAGTAACATGGAAGTTGAAAATTGGTTAGTTGTGTTCACATTCTTTTTCCAAGGACTCATTCTCAAGGTCATACCTAGCTACAGGGGTTGGGGGTGGGAAGAATGAGCAGCACTAGCCACAAGCAGGTTTCATGGTGTATTGATGAAGCAGCTCAGTTGTGTCAACTTTGTCCCTTTGAACTTTTCTACCATCAACAATGTGTCAGTTTTCCTTTATACCAGTTGCCCTCACTGTTCCAAGAAAGCCAGAGATGATCCAACTTCCCAGATACTCAGGAGCAAAAAGGACTATTCTTTTTAGGATTTTATATCTGGAGTGACTTAACCTTACCCAGAAGTCCTTCAGCAGACTCACGGGGTCCCATGTCCATTGATGGACCCACAAAGAGTACCAGAGCACTATTATTTAGAACAGTCAGTATTAACTGTTGAGCTGGGAGTAGTAGGTCGTGACCCTGAAGCCACAGAGGTCAGAGAGAGATGTGTGAAAAAACCTGGAGTTTTCATGTCAAGGAAGAAGAGGGAGGGTGGATAGAAAGTAACCACTGCTTACTGTGAGTAACTCTGTTGTGAGACCAATGAAAAGTACAGCTTTCTCACTTAAAGTGGTTCCAAGAATCTTATAATCACATTCCCCAACCCACCCCCCAACAAATTAAGAAATCAAAGTCCAGATAGTTTAAAGGACTTACGCAAGGTCATATGGCAAACTAATGATTGAACTGTATAATGTCATTCTTCCAAACGCCCGCAAACAAATGTGCATATAAACAAAGCAACCCATTTTCCCCACATATGTTTATGTTGATAAAGCAGCAGCTATATAAGTTTGTACACATGAATGAACAGCTAGAATTCATTGTAACACTTTCTCGGAGGGGCCTTAAAAATAACAACTGTCTACAAGTTGTAATTTTCTACTTTTGGTCTTCAAGAAAAGCAAATGCGCTTCCTCTCTGTGACTTCCATCAGGCCCGGACATTTGAAAGGTATGGTGATTTAAATCAAGCAGCCTTGCTTCTGCAATTATTATGTAACAAGTTCTGTGTAGAAGAGGGGGCAGAAAATGGGAGAGAGGAGAATTCTACAGGAGGACAATGGAGCCGTAAAGTCAATATGGATGCTGGAGAAACATGAGGAGGCAGGATAGATATGGACTGTCGTGCAGAAAATATTGATGAAGTAGATGGGTTTAGGTTTCCAGTTTGCACAGTTTTGTAAGGATAGATTGAATATCAGAATAGAGGTGTCAGTGTGGAATGCTCAGAGTGACAAAGACAAAGATAGGGACATTAAGACAGAGAGCAGTGAGACGAAGGGACAGTGGTTCTAGGAGATGAACCGGAGTATTAGACGATGGTACAGGGATCCCACTGGACTCATATAAGCCTGTCTATCAGATTTCTCTCCGATTTAAACTTTCAGCTTCTCTCCGAAGAGTGAGGGAGACCTTTAGGAGATTTTTAGCAGGGGATGAAAATTAGATCATCAGTAAAGATAAATTGAACATGTGTGTGAGTGATAAATTAGAAGGTAGAAAGAATGAAGTCAATGAAACCAGTTAACCATTGCAGTAACCAAGGGGCAAGTTTTTGTTTTGTTTTGTTTGCTTTTTAGTAAAGATTTAGAGGACTTTGACAGGCACAGGGGGGAAATAGAACACAAAGGAGAACATACTTAAAAGGTGGAAATAGCAGGTCGCAATATATCTCCAGAGGTCAAAATTTGAAGAGATGTATGGACACAATTCAACTCAATAAAAGACAGAACTCTCTCATACCTAGAGCTTTCAAAAACTGCAGTAAGCCACCTCATTGGGTAGCAACTCTGTCATCATTGAAAGTCATCAACCTGAGGTGAGGTGGAAAGGAACCTGGAAAAAGAACTATTATCTTAACTACTGCATCCAGTGTGATTGGGCGGAAAGATAATAAAAATCTTTCATGTCAATCATGCAAATATTTTATGACTGTATTCTGGAATTGTGTCCTTCAACGGAAGAGTTTAATAAACACAGAAAAAATATTTACAAGAATCTGTAAGAAAACACCCTGCATGTTTGCTAAACTCGAGGGAGAGAAAGAGAGAGAGAGGGAGAGAGAAAAGGAGAGAGGAGAGAGAATGTAAGGTAGATGTAATGTGTGTATTTTAAATCAGTGGTTTTCAATTTCATTTTTTATTCCCTTTTTATCTCCCTATTTGGAGACATTTTTTGCTTTTCACAACTGGGAAGGTGTTACTAGCATCTGAGAGGAAGAGACAAGAGAGTCCCCCAATCCTCACACCAGAGGAAAAGAAAAGCATTATCTGGCCTAGGATGTTAGTAGTACTGAGGTGAGAAACCCTGCTTTAAATGAAAAGGTACACAGCCACTCCATCAACATTCTTGTTTGGTTTGAAATTTCGTATGCTGTTGGACATACATTGTGCTGATTTACTGGTTCACATGCAAGGGATGCAGGAGCTCGGTTATTTCCCCAGTGCATGCTGTAAGTAAAGCATCAGAAATAAAATGTGTCTAAGAGATTAGAATAAGACTGCATTCTTCTCGCTCTGAATGACTTCTTATTCTATTTCATTATAAAAATAGGTTGCTCTTCTCAGAGGCATAACATTACTTAGTGTGACATCTCATTTAAAATTGTCCTTGAGAACCGCAGATAATAATATTGTACCTGGCTTCCTAATTTGACTCAGAAGCTAAAACCAACCGCATTTGTTAAGCATTTTATTTAAAATTGGTTAATGTGTGAAAAAGTCATAAATTAGAGTGACCCCTTTCAAAAAGGCCTATTTAAATCACACTGCAATAAAAGTATGCCTTAAATTCAACAGCACTTGTGTTATTAATATAAACCTGTTGACTATTCCGTAAGAAGGACTTTCTGACTGAACATTGTCAAACACCTAGAAATGATTATATAGCAAAGGAGAGGCTTTCTCCGTGGTATAGTCATTAGAAAAGATCTTGCCCAGTTTTTAATGATGAACTAGAGCTCAGAGAAAAGGAGTCTAAAGACTCCTGTTTGGTATTAGCAGTTTCTTTGTAGAGTAGAATCCAGGCATTCAGGCTCCCAGTCTGCTGCTACCGCTGCCGGGACTTGAGGATATCTCGTTTAAGAGGAGATCCCATGTGTCAAGGGATTATCTAATGCAGTTTCTCCCCAGCATGGCATTTGTAGTACCGGAACTTCTCAAGAAGAAGAAGAAAATGCCATGACCAAATAAGACGTGGAAATATTGCATGCTCTACCTCAAAAGTGTATTTGTTTCACAATTACACATGAAAGGTATCTAAATTCATTTTAATCAAAAGCATAGTTAACTTAAAAGACACTCAACTTTGTCTACAATAAATTGACTATGGAATTATAAGTTCACTGATCACCAGCTAACGTCCCATGGTCCACAGCTTCATGCAAAATGTGAAAACTGGACAAAGTCTTTCATGTTTAATGTTTTACACCTGCTCCCTCCGCCTGAAGTGATTTTCCCTTCTTTCCTTTGGGTCTAGCCCCCATTTTCTCTGAAGGATCTCATATTGAGGCATATCCTCTGAGAAGCTTCCCTGATCTTCCTCTGGTTTAGGCGACGTTTCTCTACTTTTAAGTATCCTGTGAAGATATCTATTACAAGACATTTTACAATATAATTTGTAATTGTGTTTTCTATTCCACTAAAGAATGTGGTTTTTGAATTGTTTTTCATCCCCAGCTTATATTAGTGTTAAAACTAAAGTAATGAATGCAATCTCAGTAAATGGAATTTGTAGTTTCTCTTCTAATATCTTTAAAAAAGAACATTCCAAGCCTTCTTTGCAAATCTAATCTTTCCTTTCAGAAAATATTTCATCTTATTTTATTTAGGCCTTTCTATTATTCTGTCCAAATTATGTGCAATTAATTGCAGCATTTTTATCTGATGTCTTTCATATATACATTTACGTATATGCTTCACACAGATGTACACACACACACACACATGAGCACACAGTAGGCTGGGACAGAAGAGGCCATGCTATTCATAGGTTATTACATTTGGTCAGGTTCAATGTGTCACTAATAAACATCTGAAGCTCTGAAGAAAGATGATAATTGGTATTGTTGACAGAATGTCTACTTTGTGTCAAGCAGTATCCAGACATTTACAGATTTTTACCCCCAAGTCTTGTGAGCATCTTAAAAGTTAGCCAGACAAATAGTAAAGAACAAGTTCTTTGAATTTGGATCTTTGCTTTAAAGATGTTTGACCTTCAAATTTATATTCTGTCATTGGTATTCTTAAACATCAGTGCACTCATTAATAATAATAATCATCATCAGGGTGCCTGGGTGGCACAGTGGTTGGGCATCTGCCTTCGGCTCAGGGCGTGATCTCAGCGTTATGGGATCGAGCCCCACATCAGGCTCCTCCGCTAGGAGCCTGCTTCTTCCTCTCCCACTCCCCCTNAATCATCAGGGTGCCTGGGTGGCACAGTGGTTGGGCGTCTGCCTTCGGCTCAGGGCGTGATCTCAGTGTTATGGGATCGAGCCCCACATCCTCCTCTAGGAGCCTGCTTCTTCCTCTCCCACTCCCCCTGCTTGTGTTCCCTCTCTCGCTGGCTGTCTCTATCTCTGTCGAATAAATAAATAAAATCTTAAAAAAAAAAATCATCATCATCATCATGTCAAAGGGTTGTCATAAATATTAAATTAGTGCCTTAAAAAATCCTAGTACATGGATGGGTATCAGCATTTATTGAATATTTGTTTTGTCCCTTTTTCATTATTATTGTTATTTAGAGAATTTAAAACCAGTCAAAATTTTGTCTGTCTTAAATCCTTTATATTTGAGTTGAACAAATCAATTTTCAGTTAATTATGTATTTTAAGAATATTCTATTTAATTGCCAAAATAACAGGAATCAGAGGAGTGGTTTGGTTGACTTTAATTTTACTAACCTGTTTCTCATTCTTCTCATGAAGCAGGAATCTGTTTACATTTTGTCAAATTTATGGTTCTTTGAAAAGATAGGTGTTCCTGATTCATCCGCCTCTGCGTGTAGCCTGTAGCACCTATCACTCTAATCCTATGATGCTTTGACAGGCTTACGATCTAGGCATGAAATGATCGAGGAGAGAGAGGACAGATATGCTCAGTGGTGTAAACACAGGGATAAGGAAAAGCAATGTGGCTCTGCCTTCAATGTGATAAATTTCAGTAGCTAGGTTTCAAATTTATTACTTTTAATTCTTTCCAGATTGATTTAAAGTAACTTTCTTTCTGAAGGGTTTGTTCTGGTGTTTCCCCTCCAGCATGAACGGACTGACTCATGTGTTAAGACACTTCATTAAATACTATGACATGGCATATGAACCCAGCTCCTGGACCTTCCACTTGACCAGTGCCCCTCCCATACCCCATACTGTATGGGGTGAATGACTGCTCCCCTCTGTCTCACTTCTGTTTGTGGAGTTCTTTGGACATGTTTGTGAACATGTGGATTTATCATACATTTTAAATTGTGGCTCTTGCTCTTGAACCTGGATTTCTCCTTTAGACCCTTGGCCCTCTCTGTGGATTTAGCTTGCTCTCAATCAGAATGCTTTTGTGAAAAATGCTCGTACCCAGTGCTAGATTATGGTCTCCCTCTAGTCCCATGCAACACAAGGGGATTCTGAAGGATAACCTCATCAATCCATGATGTTTCTCTGGTGCGGTACTCCAGCATGACAATGCATAGGTGCAAATCGGTTATATTTTTAAAGACCTCTCTCTGAACAACTGAACAACTTTGGCTGGAAGCCCAGTTCAGTATTGAACTGTCTTCCCCACTATCACAGACCTTCTCTCTAGTTTCAGGCTTTTCTGTAACTAATGCCTCTCTGTCACCCTTCAAGGGAATGTGGGAGAAATGAAGCAAAAGAGGCAGTGTCCTAGAGTCCGGTGGATCTCCAGGGGTGGTTCGTGGATCAGTAGCAGCAACCATCTGGAACTTGTTAGAAATGCAAATTTTTGACTCCCGCCTGAGACCCACTGAATCAGAAACTTGGGTCTAACACTGTGTCTTTTAGAAAAGCTCACTGGGTGATTCGAAGGCCTGTTAAAGTTTTAGAAGCACTGGTGTAGTGGTTACAAGTACAGACTCTTCATTCACATAAACTCGACCTGCTGATATCTAGTTATGTGCTGTAGAAAGATATTAAACAACTGGGTACTACTGTTTTCTCATGCAAAATGCAGATAATAATGGAATCGACATAGGATTGTGAAGTATAAATAATTAATATAGGTAATGCACTCAGAAAGTTGCCTGCCACGTAGTAGAGTGCTTGATAATGATAATTAGAGCGAAGACCAAGAGAAGGCATTGACAACAGATTGCACACGTTAGGAAGGTGAATGAAATGCCAGTATTCCCGAAATCTGTTCAAATTTTCACATTATTGCTAGTATTTTCAGTAATTCTGCTCTATTTACTTTCTGCTTAGAGTGAGAGACATGATTTGGTGTTTTGTTTTGTTTTGTTTTGTTTTTGGTTGTCAGGTAGAACTTCTCCTTCATTTCAAGTGAAAGAAGGAGAAAGAAGTGTGTTTTTTTGGTTTTTTTTTTAGTTATTAAATAAATATCAGTCTGTCTTAGAAATGGAAAGTAAAACTGCAATCACTGAGTGCTGGTGTTAGGGAATCAGAGAGTCTTCTCTTTGGAAGAGCCCCAGGGATCAGCTATTGTAATAACCTGACAAACACATGAATTTCCTCAAAAATATACCCAACCAGACCTTGTCATTCAATACATCTGTAGTGAGGGGAGTTTTTCCACCTCACAAAGCAAGGTGTCACTGATTGGACCTTTCAAGTTGTCAGAAGACAAGGAAACATCCACTCCCTTCAGTCTCTGCCCCTTCATATGCAATTTGCAGGACAAAGTATGACAATTAAACTCCAAGAGCCTCTGATGATCTCTACAAGGGAGATAAGTCAATCTTGCAAGTATATCCTAAGGATTCGATGAGAAGACACACGTAGAGTATGGAGCACTGAGATATTGCTCAAGAACTGATGTCTCTGAAGAGAAACGTCTGCGAAATAGTAGGCTAAGACATGAGACCAAAAGTCTCTACTTCTTCTGGAAGGCAGATATTTGTGTTAGGCATGATTTTAATATGGGAGACAAGACATGGAAAAGGTAGTGAGTCTTCCCGGAAGAGATTAAGGTAAAAGAAAAAGTTTTTTAACGACCAATGTGTATTTTACAGCTACAATAGGTTTGTTCGCTGACAGTCCTTTCCTTGACAGCTCTCATCGCTATTTATGAGATTGTCTTATTTTTGGCAATATTAGAAAGTGATTTCCAAGTTGCCTGCTTATTTAATCCTTCCTATTCCTTGATATAGTTCTTCCCACTTGTGTTTGCAAGTGTTTGGATGTCACCTTTTTGTTAATTAACTCCTTTATTTTTTCTGTCTCCTTTTTGTGTACTCTGCAGGTTTCCTTTTTTTTTTTTTTTTGGTTTCCTAGTGACAGCTTCCTTTCAATTCCTCTTCTCTGTTTGCCTTTCCTGAGAAGGAGCCAGTGTCAAAATGTTAGCTCAGTCGGGTTTCCCATTACCAGCTCTGCATGTCCCCAGGCCCCTCCTGTATTTAGCAGTCTAGGAGCTATAGCCCAGACATCATTTTCAAATTGTCATGTAAATACATTCACAAGGCTCAAGAAAATAGGAAAAATACAAGCACCTGTGATATAATGATTGCTGTTGCCTTACCTCGTGCCCACACCGTGTTAGAGATATCCAGATCCTTTCTTTGGAAGCTGATACAGCTATGCTGTAACTGTGAAATTAATTATCAGCTAGTAGGGTTAAGGACTTAAGGTGTGAAAATTGCTGGTTGACAAAAGCCATGGCTCCATTACATCTTAAAACTGAAGGAGATGAAGTGAACTAGTCTCAAAACCTTCAGTTTATTAGTCTGTTAACAAATACCCCTGGAGGGTGTCCCATAGGGAAGAGTTAGTCAAGTAACAACAACAGATAAAATAAAAACGAAATAGGCAACTTCTACATGTAGTATCTTCTTGGACCTTCAGTGTTTTTAAGCAGATACCTGGGCATTAATTACCAGGCATTCATTTCTCAGAAAACAATTTGGGTTAGCCGAGATGGAAATCTGTGACCTGCCTCACAGTGTGACTTTGGAGAATTGGCCTTTCCCAACTGTGTGGTCCTGGTGAGGTTCAACAGATTAACTCATCTTTCCAGCTCAGCGATTGGTACCAGCAGGACATCTGACCAAAGAAACATGAATGAGAAACTACTTGATATTTGATAAAATGATGTTCTATTCTGAGTTGAAACTTGTTAAGATGCTTGGCTTACAGTGGTCAACAGTTATCTTTCCCTCTTCCTGGTGAATGTTTCTTTCCAAAGAGAACCCAATAGAGAGAGAGAGAGAAACAGAGAAGACACTTGGAGAGAGAAATACAGAGCCCCTGATAAAATGGTCAGAGCCTTTGGGCTTCAGCCATACCTAAGCCAGCTTTGTCTCTTGACTTGAAAGTTTCATGAGTCAATAAATTCATTTTTATTTGAGCTCTCTCAGCTGGGTTTCTGACCCTTGCTACCAAAGACTTCTGACTAATATAGAAGCCCTATTAAGAGCTCTCTCAATTCCAAGGTAAGCTATTCTTTTTTGAGTGCCTAAATACGATAGACCTATAACAGGCATTGGGGTACAAAGATATCTGACACACACCTTGACTTCAGTGACCTGTTCTCTTATTGCAAATATAGGACATATTACACAAATAGACCCCTGGTGTACTGGAGGGTAAAAATAATGATTAAATAAAGGAAAAGAAAATATGTACTAAGATCTGAGAAAATTGAGTTTAGCAAGTGGAAGCTAAGAACTAAAACTATGACAGTGTTGCTTTACAAACAGGTTCAAAAAGCTTCATAAGTTAGTACAAGGGACTCTTCAAGGGGAACAAAACATTTATTTAAATGAACTGAGGCACTGGGATAAGACGTAACTGAAATGTCAGTTATAATGACTTGGATTAGTGGCAGGCACCATGATAATTATGATGGAAATTATATTTTACATTTTCTGGCTTTCCACAGACTCCTTTACCCACACCCCTCAGTCTGCCCCATCTTCTCCACCTTGGGAACTCCTATTGTTGTATTAAAAACTGCTCTTTTTTTAAAATATTAATGTTTTTTTATTATATTATGTTAGTCACCATACAGTACATCCCTGGATTCCGATGTAAAGCTCGATGCTTCATCAGTTGCGTATAACACCCAGTGCACCATGCAATACGTGCCCTCCTTAATACCCATCACCGGTCTGTCCCATTTCCCTACCCCCCTCCCCTCTGAGGCCCTCAGTTTGCTTCTCAGAGTCTGTAGTCTCTCATGCTTCATTCCCCCTTCTGATTACCCCCCCTTTCTTTATCCCTTTCTTCCCCTACCAATCTTCCTAGTTCTTATGTTCCATAGATGAGAGAAATCATATGATAATTGTCTTTCTCTGCTTGACTTATTTCACTTAGCATTATCTCCTCCAGTGCCGTCCATGTTGCAGCAAATGTTGAGAACTCGTTCTTTCTGATAGCTGAGTAATATTCCATTGTATATATGGACCACAGCTTCTTAATCCAGTCATCTGTTGAAGGGCATCTCGGTTCTTTCCATGATTTGGCTATTGTGGACAATGCTGCTAAAAAAAACCCCCAAAACTGCTCTTACATGTGCTCTCTTCTCTGAAATCTTCACAGAGTTTTGATCTTCTCAACATTTAGCTCTTTACATAATTTTGATGCACATAGGTTCCTACCCTCAAGGAGTTGATACTGTGTGTGTTGTTTCCTGATTGGCATTGAGTCTCCCCCTGTTTTTTATTTCGGACACATATTTTACTTGGGACATTTTCTGTGCATATACCAGTTACTATGTGCAGTTATTACTTTAAAATTTTTTAATAGGTTTTGATTGTTTTCACATATAGTGAATAAGCCAGTGTGTATTTGTCTTTTTGTTGGGTATTCATCTAAGAGGTACTTAACTAAAGAGGATAAGCCTAACCATTCTTCTTGGTGATATTTCTCTTTCTCTCTCTCTCCTTTGGAGACCTAATGGAGAATAATAACACCAATGAACTACAAAAGTTAGTGTTCATGACTAAGTCACATCTAGGCTACACACGTTTTTATTTCATGTTCACTCTCTACATATCTCTTTCATTAACCTTATTCATAGACTTTGGAAAGTTCCAATATATCTTAGCAGAGCTATCAAAGGCATTAAATGACTCAGACAGTTAAGTGTCGACCTTTGGCTCAGGTCCTGGTCTCAGGATCTTGGGATCGAACCCCACATTTGGCTCCCTGCTAAGTGAGGAATCTGCTTCTCCTCTCACTCTGCCCCACCCGGCTGCTCATGCTCTCTCTCTTTCAAAGAAATAAATAAGTAAAATCTTTTAAAAAAAAAAGTGCACAAAATACAAAAGGAGACAATGGTGGTACAAGAAGTAGAAAATAGAATGAGATCCTACTTGAAGAAGGGGAGATTAAGAGCAACAGAATTTGGAACACCTGCTCGAGCTGCTCCTTCCTGCAGATATTACCCCTTGGCTAATAACCCTTGAAGGTTTTAGGGTTTATATTACCAAAGTATGCCATATGCCTGATGATAATCATGGATTTTTGATTAATTTATGCATCCATTCACTTCTTCAGTATATATTGAGTGCTAGCGTCGTTCATACCAGGTACTACGGTGAACATTGAGATAGAGTCGTTAACAAGTTAGACATCGTTGCTTATGTCACGGGGCTTAAATTCTAAGAGGATCTATAAATAAGTAAATACATAAATAAGGTAAGTAGTCTTTCTGTTGCATATGAAAATATGTATCGCATTCTGTAAGCAGAATAATTTGATGAGGACTACATAAAAAATGGGAGAGAGCCTCTCAGGATGTGATATTTAAGCTGAGGTTCAAAGGGTGAGGAGGAGTCAGTAATTTCAACAGCCAGAATAAAAGCTGTCTGAGAAGAGGTCACAGCACGTACAAATGCACCACCATTGCGAAGGGGATTGAAGCTCAAGAATCTGAAAGGAAGCCAATTCACCTGTACTCTGTTCAGCCAGCAGGGTTGGCATTGGTGAGCTTGGAGACCTTTTCCATGAGAGGCAAGATCTTGCATGGCTTTGAAAGCCATGAGCAGAGTTTGATTTCAATTAAATGGTAATAGAAACATTGAACATTTTAAAAGAGTGGCATGAACGGTATTTTCAAAATATCACTGTGGTAATCCTGTGGAGGATGGTTCGTAATAGGAGAAGTGGAAGAGGGGAGTTTTGAGTGCCTTGGACAAAGGCGAGAGCGGACGGTAGTGAATGCATGTTTTTGAGGGAGATGCATTATGGGTTCAGTTTGGTAATCTATCTGGTCCCGTTCCAGTCTATTTAAGCCTTAGAAAGTTTCTTGATGTTGAAATGTAAATATACAAGACAAATGATACAACTGTACAACTAACAATTTGTGTTCCTATTTAGATAATGTCTTATATATAGATATAGCTGTTGCTATAACATAATTACCTAGTAAGATAATTGCTCTTCCATTAATATTGATGATTTTTGCTAACTTTTTGAGAAAATAAGAATTGCCCTATGATAGCAGGTGCCAGGCTTATAATTTCCTGTCTTTCAAGGTAGTAGAGATTTGCCTCTGACACAGTTCAGTCTTAAGAATAGGTCCTGCTTCAACAAGATGGTGTCCATGTGATACTCTCCATGCCAAACTCCTACCGTCAAATTCCAACGCTTTTGTCTTTGATCTAGGATTATCCAGGGTCCAATGGCTTCTAATGTCATTGCTGGCAATTAGTAACTGCTGCTTTGGAGAGTTCTATCCCAACTTATGGTGACTCTGCTTGTACTTTATGCTAATCCCCCATACCTTAAGGATTCTGACCCCAGTCCATTTTCTCTGTTTGTCCTTTGTAGCTCAGAGTCCCCCAACACTACGGAAGCTGAGGCAGGTCAGATCTCAGCACTCATCCCTTCACCTAAACATGGATCAACATTCTTGCATCACAAACACCATTGCTACTGTTTGTATTTCTTCTGGATGTCACTTTTGGGACCAAGTCTCCTGAAAATAGTTGGCCAGACCCTGATTCACTTTGCTCTGTCAATATGTCTAAGAACACTTCCTGGAGTTAGTTTCCTGTTCAGATATGGATGGTGGTGGACTGACCTTGCTAAGGGAGAGGGTATTCAAGGAAAAGATAATATATACCGTAGAGCTCTCACTAAGGAATAATTACAACAGACATAAAACTGAATTTATAGGACCCCGATGTTCACATTTATTTCTGGTGTTTTAAAGAAGCGTTCTACCTTTTCTGAATGGTGTACAGCCAAACCTTATGTTTTAGATCTTTTCTAGCTCTTACTGATGGAATGCCTTATGCCTTGGTCAAGTGTTAAAGAAATACTCATCATACCAAGCCACCTGCAGGGACTTTAAAATCATACTAAGTGTTTGGAATTTATCCATTGATAATAGGGAACCTTTAAAAGGCTAAAATAAAAATGAGATTATGTCCTTCAAAAAAGTGTTCTTCTAACTCTCTCCCTGTTCACTCCTGTGTTTAAGGAGCATTTAATTACATATGATAACGCACCTAAGAGTATAGCTGATAGCAATTTTATTTTTTAAGGGAACAATTCTTGGTATTAGTTATGCACTTTAATATCCATTAATGTTTGGTTATTTCTCCATACATTTTATTTATGTATTTCAGCCCTTTCAATTAAATTACTCAAAATATCTATTAGCTTCATTTTGAGTTACTGGATCTGTCCAAAGCTGAGAAAGTTGTATTGAAGTCACATTCCATTTTCAAAGAGCTTTTACTTAATTTATTTTGATTCAATATTTTGTTACATAATGATTTACGACTCTTAAGTCCATTATGAATTGTACCTTTTATTAATATGAAATGATGTTTTCCCTCCTATCTAATGCTGTTCAGCTTTGATTTTTATTTATCCTGAAATAAATGATATCTCAGAATTCTTTGCCAATCATTTTAACATTTTTTGTAACCAGTGTATATTTATTTGGATTAGGCAAGTATATAATCTGAAAATGCTTAGTGCAATTGGCAGGTTCAGAAACCATTTCCATCTTTTGTCATGATTAATATAGATCTCCAGAAATTAGGTGAAAAATTCTGATATATATACATGTATATATCACATATATAATCATATATTTATAATCACATTTTCCTTCATCTTTACTAATTTCTGTAACATATAATCTTAGTGAAAATTGAACTAACAGAGGTATTGGCGAATTTGCATAGAGCAACTGTTAGTTTCCTATTTCTATGTTAGTCAGAGGAGGGTAGACTATTCCGTAGTAATAGGAAGAAAGGTAGGAAGAAAGCAAGGAAGGAAAGGAGGGTGGGTAAGGAGGAAGGAAGAAAGGAAGCAAGGAAGGAAGAAAGGAAAAAAGGAATGAAGAAGGAAAGATGAAAGAACGTCAGTGGTTAACACAGCAAAGGGCTTTCATTGTTATGCACAGTGTGATTCAGACACTTGTCCTGATTGTTTCTCTTCCAAATGGCGACTCGGAGATCCAGGTGGTCTCCTCTTGTAGCTGTGCTACCACCTGGGCTGTGTGGCTCCCAAGTTGCTGGAGAGCAGTGAGGACTCTGTAGTGAACAGCACTTCCGCCCACCTTTCTTACTCTACATCCCCTTTACACGTTCGCTTATTTCGTGCGAGGACTTCTTCATTTGTCTGCTAGGCTATTAATCCAATTTGATGCCATGTCAGTTCCTTTTTTTGTCTGTTTGCATACATAAATCCTTCTGTTGCATTTCAGTTCCCTTACAGTTTTTTTTTCCCCCTGCCATCATACAGCTGTCTTTTTTCCTCCTAATGGCACATTGTTATCCCATAGACGAAGTGCTGAAGAGAGAAAAACCGTTTTATAGAGACTGAGGCATTTAGGATTCTTTGGAAAATGTCAGACATTTCCTTAAATTTTCTTCTAGTTTTAATTGTAGTTTTGGTTGAATGATAAGATCATCTGAGTCTTCATGATGATGTGCTGTTCTTTTTCTCAAGCTCAGAGAGCTCATTTTTTTCCTCCCATCTACTGGTTCTGCAGAAATTGAGGAGTGATCTGAATTGACTCAATTGTGTGTACAGGTGCGTGAATCAATCTTGATTCTGATTTCACCAGATGCCTCTTTTGCCCCGCTTCCTTCTCTCACCTCTGACTCCAGTTGAAGATAAAGTTCTCTGTGGCCCCAGCTCACTTTGTTCTGGTGGCTTCTTGTCTCACTCATGAGTCTGGCTATCTTCCTTTGGGCTTCTTAAATGCCAATGCAATGTCACAACTCAGAATCGTGAGATGTGAATACTCTTTAAGATAACTTTTTTAAAAATGGGAAATAAGAGTCAGAAGGCTAAAGCTTCATTCTCCAATTGCCAGTTCTGAGAGTGTTTCTTTGTTTTCTTTGAAAGATTTATGAATGTGATTTTAGAGAATGAGATTTGGTTCCAGTTGCCCATGTGCTACCTGACTTAATAAAACACACCCGTGGGGCGCCTGGGTGGCTTAGTCGGTTAAGCGTCCAGCTCCTGATTTCAGCTCAGGTCGTGATCTCAGGGTCCTGAGATCAAGCCCCAAGTCAGGCTCCATGCTGAGTGGGGTGTCTGCTTGGGATTCTTTCTCTCCCTCTCCTTCTGCTCCTCTCCCCCCTGCTCGCTCTCTCTCCATGTCTGACATAAATAAATAAATCTTAAAACACAGACACACAGAAGGAGACACACACACACACACACATACACGTACACACACACACTTGCATTGCCTTTTATCTTTCCTGTTCCCCTTTGCATAGCCTTTTGTTCCCATTCCTGGTAGCTCCTCTTAAATAAATTCCTAATACACAATTCTGCCTTTTCTAGCTCTGCTGAACCATGCTAAGACACTGGTTATTGTCATCTCATTATTTCTAGACCCCTCCCTCCCTTTCAGATCTATAGTAAGGGTTGCTGGATTTTGAACAAAGCCTTTTGCTTCTTTTTTTCCTAGCTTATCAATTAACCAATTGGGGCGCCTGGGTGGCACAGCGGTTAAGTGTCTGCCTTCGGCTCAGGGCATGATCCCGGCGTTATGGGATCGAGCCCCCACATCAGGCTCCTCTGCTATGAGCTTGCTTCTTCCTCCCACTCCCCCTGCTTGTGTTCCCTCTCTCGCTGGCTGTCTCTATCTCTGTCAAATAAATAAAATCTAAAAAAAAAAAATTAACCAATTAAAGTAGTTTTATACATTGACATGTAATATTATCCTGAATTTATTTCCTGGTTCTCTAAAATGTTTAGCTAAGAATATATCAAAGGTTAAATCCCTAGTTGAAAATTTTTACCAGAACTATCTACGTCTGTAATCCATTTGATGATTTTCCATTTCCCAATCCATCTCTTCCTATATCATGCCCTGTTATTTTTGGTAATTAGTAGTTCATATTTTGATGTAGAAAAAGAGGTCGTGAAGAGTCAGTCTAGGGAGAAATAGTATACTATAGTCATATCAAAACTAGTAACTACATCCAAAAGGTACAATTAGAAAAAATTCTGATTGGTACAAACCTGGGGTCATTGACTCATGGGAAAGGAGAGAGAGGGAGGGAGAGAGGGGGAGAGGGAAAAAGAAAGACAACCAATGTATCTGCTTTCTTGTCAAAGGAGAGGGTTTGCCTAAAATGACAAACCAGGAGAAATTGTTGGCTATCAACTCACCTTCCAAAATGAGCTATAGAGATGTTAGCCAAGGCTCACAAGGACCTGGTTTGAAAGCATTTTACACTGTCTGCCTTAACTTTTGATTGTATTATCAGTTTAATATGTTACATGTTTTCACAGGACGTAGGAAAGTTGAGATATGCATCCCTGGGGTTGCTATTCAGATGCTACACTCAACTTCTAGAACCTCTATTCTTCAGTAGTTTCTAACTCATAAGGAAATAATATTACCTTGCATTTTCCAGTTTGCTAAAGCAAATGAAGCACATTGTTGACTTTCTGTGGTCTCCCTTTGAATGGGAAAAGCAATAAAAATGAAATAATGGTAATAATCACAATTGCTGGAAGGTTCTCTCCACAGCGTATATAGAGAATACACACCCATAAATGAAACCCATATGATCAGATCTTCTTCAAACAGGTCACTAATTAGCTTCTATAATTAACACCTTACTACAGTAGGGGGAGCCAGGTAATTATCTGGTATATTCTGAAGGTGAGTCACCTCATTTTAAGTACCCATCATCCTAGAAATACAATTGCAGAAGAACAACTTTTGCATGTTTAAAGGAGTCATAAAGCTCCCCAGCAGTTCTAACTACAGCTGTGTGAAGCACCTTTTCCTGTCTGGATCAGCAAAGAAGATTCTGGCATGAACTCTTTATCATTTTGGTCATGGTGTCTTTTATTTTTTTAAAAGACACTCCTATGTCATGATGCAAGAGGCTGAAAATATTTGAATGTTAGAATTCAGTCCTTTTCTTTTTGAAGTTGTCTCCTATGTTTTTCTACTTCCTAATTTACTCAACTAGCGTAGTATTTATCCCTTGTAATTGGCTACTTCCTACTCAGAAAAGGCATGTATGAGCCAAAGGGATTACTCAGAAATTATAAGGAAAAGGAACTACCAGAGTTCATGTCTTGCAGTCTGTAGATTTACTAAAAGGCATGGAACTTTTTCTTGATGTACTGCTATCTATTAAGACACAGTGTCCTTATTCTTTTTTTTTCTTAAAGATTTTATTTATTTAGTTGACAGAGACAGCAGCGAGAGAGGGAACACAAGCAGGGGGAGTGGGAGAGGAAGAAGCAGGCTCCCAGCAGAGGAGCCTGATGTGGGGCTCGATCCCAGAACGCCGGGATCATGCCCTGAGCTGAAGGCAGGCGCTCAACGACTGAGCCACCCAGGCGCCCCTTCAGTGTCCTTATTCTTAATCTGAGGTCTTCAACTCTATTTTCTACATGTCTGTCTATCACTCTGTCTACCTGAATAGGGAAAAATACATACACACATGCACACATTCATGATCTTACCTGTTCGAGACAATTAAACTTCCTAAATTACCATTATAAAACTAAAACTATTAGCTGTCAATTAAAAAATCTTAACGTAGTATGGCAGTGCTGTAAGTATCTTACTCTAATCCTTATGAAAATTTTGTCATGATTCCTAACCTCATTTTTACACGTCGGTAGTTGGAAGGATTCATATATTCACAGTACTCAAAATTCTGACCTATTCTGATAAAGTTTAAAATACTGCTTCTATTGCTCCATATTGCTGTATGTATTACTGGAGCTGGTTTGCCAATAATATCGTGGACATTTCCCTTAGGTACACACATGTGAATATATCAGGGCACTATTATGAAAAAAACAAACAAACTGTGAAGATAGTCACATTTGGTTATTGACTATACTAGGAGTGGGAAAGCGATGGCCCAGGGGCCAAGTTCAGCCAGCCACCTGTTTTTGTAAATAAAATTTCATCAGAACACATTCACACCCAGTTGTTTACATATTGGCTATGTTTGCTCTCACATTACAATGACAGAGTTGAGTAACTGTGACAGAATTTATCAATTAGAATTTAGCCTTTTTTGTAGGCGTAAGGACCATAAGCCTAAAAAATTTACTCTCTGTTGCTTTATAGACAGTTTGCCAACCCTTGGACTAGAACATTGCTGTAGTAACGGCACTGATGCAAGGTTCTATCCAAGCAATGCATATACATTTCTTTATCATTGAATCGTAGGGACCCAAAAAGAGCATTAATTTTCTTTTTATTAGGTAAAATTCTTCCATGATCCCCAAGCTGCAGTTTTTCAGCTTTACTTTTAAAACACAAAGTGACAATTATATTTTCTTAGTGTGTTTCCCCTTTTGCAATATATTCCTCAAGTTGAACCCAAATCTAATAGTAACACTGTGTGCATATCTTTGTCTTATCACAAATTGACTTTAAATAGTGCCTCATTTATACAACACATCTAACCTATTACAAAGTCTTGTAAATTCTGCCTGTGAAAAATCAGCATTTCTCTTTTCATGTTTTCATCCTTTTATAACTTTATACCTTGAATATTATGGTAGTCTCTTACTAGTCACTTCTTTTTCCCCTTCCTTAATATAGGCAGTTTTTACTTTCTCTGTTACATTTTTTTGTGAGAATAACAGCAATAATAATAGTAATAATAATAGCAATAACAATAAAAATACTGTCACAGCACTTACCATCTGCCAGCCACTGTTTATATATATAATCATATTTAATATTCACAAGAACTCTGTGAGTTTTTATCATGATGATGGTGAGGAAACTGAGGCAAAGAGGGGTTAAATAACTTGCACCAGAATAAGCATTTGAGCTAACATTAGAATCTGTGTCTTTCTTAACAGTGATCCTCACATCCTTTGTCTGTTTTTAAGCATGTCATCTCTTTACAGAGACCTCTTAGATTGATTGCCTGGTATGAGAATGGCTATTTTTGATTTAGGCCTTACGAATGTCCCCAGCCACTCAACCCATCTTCCAAGGCATGATTTCCAGTCTCAAGGCCTTCATCCATTTGTGGTCCATGATGGCAGTGGGAGTGTCTGGTGGGCAGGCTTCATAGAGCCTCGAGTAGCCTAGGTGTTCAGAGGGCCTCTTTCCTACATTGTGGGGTCTGGGCTGGTTGTGACTTCTTATCTCATTCTGAAAAGGAAACATACCTGGTCTTTAACACATCTTGCCAACTGAATCCTATCTGCAATCCTAACGTTATCATTCATTTCTTCTGAACTCTGCCTTGTTCACATCAGTGCTCGGTACACTTCCTGAACTTTGGCTTTCTAAATACTGATTTTGTGGCTAATTTGATTTCCTCTGTCTAGGTTGCCTTGTTTTTGTTTCTCACCCTTCTTTACGTGAGAACTGACGTTAAGGTCAGCAGAGGGAAAGGCAGTGGAAAGATTGGAATTGTGTGCTCAGTGGTCATAAGGTCAGAGTTTCTACCTTACTCACAGAACTCTCTGACCTGGTAGCCCTAAGTAAGAAACTTGTCAGCTTTGAGCCTCAGTTTCTTCTACCAGGAAACAGAGATCATAACAGTAGCTACCTATTATAAAATACTGTTATGAACCTTAATGGGAGAATCCGTGGAAAATGCTTAGTATCTGGCCTGGCACATAGTAAGCACTCAATTTTGGTACGAATGCACATAATCTTCTGAATAAGTAAGAAAGATACCCCTCGAGGATAAAGACTGGCATACTTTTTCTGTAAAGATCCAGATAGTAAATATATTAGGTTTTTTGGACTGAGAAGCAAAATGGAGGATTATATAGACATTCATATAGCATTTAAAAATTTAAATCATTTTTAGCTCATGGGCCAGACAAAAATAAATGGTGGGGTAGATTTGACCCACAGGCTGTAATTTGCCAACTTCTGTTCAAGGAGAGAAATAGCAAATATAGCTAACAGTTATTATATTCTTAATTTGGACTGTTAATTTTTTCCTTCCCTTTTTTTTCTTTCTAACTAAATTAGAAAGTCTTTGGGTCATAATTCTTGTTTTGCCAAAATTGTTTTTCTGTTGTTTTCTTTGTCCTTTATCTTTCCAAAAGGTATACTGCAGTATAATTACATATATATAATATATGATATATATATTATATGACGTGTGTATATCAATATCGTATTATATATCAATTTATAAAAATATATAAAATATACATATAAATATATAGTGATATATATAAATAGAGAGAGAGTGATATATATCTATATTTATATAGATTTATATATATAAAATGTATAGAGAGTGATATATATAAAGAATGCTCTATAGTGGGATATATATGTGTATATGTATGTGCCTGGTTCCATACACACACACAGACACACACACACACAATAGTTTATATATTGTAGGCACCAAAAAAAGTTTCCTTATAATAAATAATAATTCATCAAATTAAGAGAGCCGTTCCTTAGCTCTGTTGCTTATATTCTCCTGTTTGTGTTTATATTACTGGAGGCCCATGTTTCTGGTTTTTTAAATGTGATTTGCTGTGACTAGGGCTCAAACCTGCATTTACAATCACCATTGCTTATAGGATTTGATTGTTTAAAAAATTAAATCACAATTACCTGGAGGGAAAAAGGTTGATGAAAACACTAGGAACTAACATCTGGTAATTCTGTTTACTCCATCTTCCTTGCAGAGTCCAGGAATCTCTTTTATGTCACGCTCTGCGGACTCTTGTAAGGTTCTGGTGTAAAAACTATCAGGCATATATTAAGTGGTCTTTGACTGCTTTTCATCTAGGCGTGAAGGAGCTCATCTTTCCTGACTTTTTTGTATTTTATATTTCTCACCAGTGAATTACTAGTCACTAATATTGAACAGTAATAAATTTGATTATACTTACACATAAGTGCAATGTCCATAGTCACTGAATTTTTGGAAAAGATTCTGTGGAGGTTCAAATTTTAATGTATTGGCCTTTGAGGGACAGTCTGTTGAAGGCATCTGTGTGCTGGTGTAGGTCACAGAGCAATAGCACTTTTTTCAAGCAAGGGGACAAAGCTTTAAAGTAATACTAGTAAGAAAATGGCCCGAGTTTTTGACTCTGCCCCTGAAATGAAGGTTGGTAAATCAAGTACGTTTCTGCCTGAAAGAAAGTAAAGAATTGCAGACATTTTTCTGGCTTTTGTTCCCTTTCTCTTTGATGGGGAATTAGAAAGAAATATACTTAGGGTGTCGAACCCTGAGATGGACACTTCTGATACATTAGTCTGTCATCGTTACAATTAGATTTCTCAGCATATAGATGGAGGAGTGTTTGAGAGTGGTTACATTACTCCCTGAAAGTTGTATTACTTTTCCCCACACTACTCTGTGGCAGATCTATTAATTCTAGCCCATGTGTGTCTGGTTCCAATACCCATGTAAAGATCCAAATATATTTCTTATTACAAAGTAATTTTAAAATTAGCACTCCAAATCTATTCTTTGGGCACAATGCGATAATGTATATTATTATTTTATTAATAATTATTTCTGTTATTATCCACTGTTATTCCACTAAACTAATACTTTAGTTTCTGAGGTTCTCTGTGGTTTGGTAGGTTATACAATGTTGGTAACATGAGCCATGGGAGAGAAACCTGTCTTTTGTGAGAGCAGATATGCTTTTTTTACTGCTTTTTCAATTGGTCCCCATTCTTTAAAGTCAGTCTTGATATGTACTGGCAGTATTCCTGATATCATGGATCAGTCTATGTGGGAGAGCAGCTCAATCCCTAAGTATTTTTCTTGGCTTTACACTAGACTCGTTTTTTCACTCTTCACATGCTCTCACGCACTCTCTTTCTGGCTCGATTCGGTTCCATGGCCTCAACTAGATAGGCTACATATTCCCAACGGAATAATGTAGCAGTCCCAAATCAGCTTCCCCAGATGGAACATCTAAATTCAGCTCCAAAACATGTGCCATATCCAGAGGAACCATGTCAGTTGTTCTCATAGTGGGAAAGGGAGAATAGCATAGCGTGCTCATCCTGGTGTCATTTAAAAATTTTATTTTATTCATCATGAATTTTTGCATTAGTTTTGAATTGATAAATATTACATTACCTACTATATATCTCGATGACTGAGTTTTTTGGCATCGCCTTAAATTCTGTATCTGTGGTGAGTGCCTCATCTGCTTTGCCCTAATCCCATTCCTGTCCAGATTAACAGGTTTTAAAGGCAGTCTGACTGGGTTTCAGTCCTTGGTCCACCACTTCCTGGCTGAGTTCCCTTGTCCAGGTGTCTTAACCTCTCAGCATCACTATTCTCTCTTACAAATTGAAGATAGTAACAACAAGCTGGGCAATATGAATGTTGTGCATTTTAAAGAAATACTGTATGGAAAATATTTAGAATAATTTTAAGTGCTCTTAAGATATTCATTATTATTAATAGATTTGAAATCTTGCTGATAAAAAGAAGCTTAAAAGTAGAAATATATCTTCACATGTAACTCATTTACTGATTCAGTATCTTTAGTGTGGGGCCCCAAATCAGTATTTGAAGAAGTAACACAAGATGAAATATCTCCTTGTGTCATTTTAATGATCAGCTTTACTGGAGACTCTTCTGGAAGATGAGCGTCCTCAATTCCTCTTATTTTTATTCCCTTCTCATTCCCTTCAATATCCTAGCCTAGGTTCAGATGGTAATTTCCTCATGCTTCTATGGATTCAAGAATATTCTGTATGGCTTCCCTGCCTCTAAAGTCATAGCACTGTAGAAAACAGAACAAAGTAATTATTTGAAAACACATCAGATAATATCATCACATTTCTTGAAAACCTTGAGACTCAAAGGTAGAATGAGACAGAAACTTTGAACTCTCAGCGAGTACATGTAGTCCTCAATCATGTGGACCATGTCAAAATCTCTAGATTCACCTATAGATGCAGTTTTAGATAAAGATTTGGAACACCATTTCCCAACATGGTGTTCATGTTTCTGTGTATTTGTAAGCATTGTTCTATCTGCCCTCACCCCTCTCTGCTACTGCTCCCTCTATGTTTTCACCCTTCAAAACTTAGTTCCAGTGTAACTACATCTGAGAGTTTTTCGCTCACCGCAGTCCCTGGAACAGGTGCATCTCATCTATGGCAATCATGGTGTATGAACATGCTTTCATGGGATCTACACTGGAAGTCTCAAGAAACATAAAATAATATGCTCCAGCCACTTGACTATGAATTCTTTAGTGTCACCTGTCCTGAAATTATAATCTCTAGTCCCTTTTATATATTCTGCTCAAACTTGGCACCCTTAAACTTTTTTTGAATAAATGAGTGGACAAATGAATGGATGGAGAGAATAAGTCATATACACTAAAATGATGCAGAAACCCAAGGTGTCTTTATAAAAGGCAGGCTAATCATACCTAGATTTTGTTGCCAGGAGATAGTTTAATTTTATTCCTTTCTCTCCTCCATCCTCATACTAAATCTGTCACCAAGGAGGGATGATTTTTTCCTCCAAATATCTCATCAAGTCACCTACTTTTTATTTTCACCCAGCATACAAAGTAGTCATTTCAGAGTACGTGTTGGACACCTCACTCCTTTAGGGATGGAGATAAAACTTAAGATTGACTTCCAGGCTTTCTCTAGTCTAGTTCTACCTGTGTTTGCAACCTTTTCATGGCAGATGATATTTTTTCAAATATATGACTGGCTGCCATAACATGCCCCATCCCACACAATATTCTTATAATGTGATATTTACATTCTTATGGAGTCACACAATGTATGCATCCTTCCCTTGGAACTAGACTAGCTTTGTGACCAGACTGACCAAAAGAGTAATAGCAGAGTAATGCTGGGTCATAAAAATTGCCAGGTACTTTCACTTTGTCCTCTTGAGCACCCAAGTATCTCTTGATACCCAGTTGTCATGCTAGGAGAAAGCTAAGTAGACATGGAGAGACGACATGATGTGTTCCAGCTGAGAGCCCCAGCTGAGCTCTCAGCTGACAGCCAGTGATGCCTGTTGGATACACGTATGATGCTTCCAGCCTCTACTTGTTGAATCGTATCTTTAAGCCACCTCTGCTTCAGCCACATGAAACAGAGAGGCTGTCAAACTAATTTGCAGGTTCATCATCAAAATAAATATTATTGCTGTTTTAAGCCACTAAGCTCATGGAGATCTGTTACACTGCAGTAGATTCTATAACGTCCATCAGGTGCCATATTCTTTCCCCTTCTCTGTCTGTTTACACTGGCATTCCTTTATATCTTCATGCCTTCCCTCTTTTCTCTCTCTTTCTCATACTATTTTCTCTGCCTAGGATGCTCTGTCTCACTTCATTTTAATTTTATCAGTTAATTCTCATTTATCCTTTATGTCTTTGCTCAAACATCCTTTTTTCAAGAAACTTTTTGGACTTCCATCTTAGCTCTTAGCCCTTCTTTCCTGTCCTCATCGCGGTTATAATTTTTTTTATTTGCTATAATAATTTGATTATGATCTCTCACAAACTAGACTAAAAGCCCCATGAGGGTGAATCTCTTTGCTTATATTAGTGTATCCCAGAACCTCTTATAAGGTATGGCATGTTCCAAATTCTCTGTATTTGTCAAATTGATGGTGGGATAATTTAGTAGTAATTCAAAACTATTTACATAGTTTGTAAGCTGCCTCATGCAGTGTTCTAGGAACTAGGTATTTTGCTGTGAACCAGGAAGTCCAGGCCCAGGCCTTTATAGGGTTTATACTGTAGTAGGGCAGTGAGAGAGAGAGAGAGAGAGAGAGAGAGAGAGAGAGAGTTTAATATATATAAATATAGTATATTTAAATATATTTTTATTATAAATAAAATTATATATAATTAAAAATGTATATATATTTAGCTAGGGATCTGAGGAAACATGAATTCCAGTAAAAGGGAAAAACAAGTGACAAACTCTGCATTATTGGCAGTTTTGTAGCTTGTTTTTTCTAAGTGTGGTGGGATACTGATGAGTTTTGAATAGGGTATCTTGATGTTATTTGTTCATGCTTTAAAAGATTTCTTTGTGGAAAATACACTTTTTTGGGTGGGAGGAATGGAAGCAAACAAACTAGAGGTTATGATTGTGGTCTAGACCAGAGACAGTGGTGGCTTGAATTGGAGATTTTATAAGATTGTTGAAAAGTGTGCAGAAACTGGATCTTTTTAGAAAGTAAAACCAATGATTGGAAGGAAGAAGTAAAACTGTCATCATTTGTGGATGACATGATTTTATTATGGAAAACCCTAAACACTCTATCAAAAAATTGTTAGACTAATAAACAAATTCAGTAAAGTTGCAAGTATAAAATCAATATACAAAAATCTGTTGCATTTCTATATGCTAGCAATGAACTTTAAGAGAAATTGAGAAAACAATCCCATTTACAATTGCATCAAAAAGAATAAAATACCTATGAATAAATTTAAGGAGAAAGATCTATACACTGAAAACTATAAAATGTTGATGAAATAAATTGAAAAAGACACAAATAAATAGAAAGGTAGATAGTCTGTGCTCATAAATTGGAAGAATTAATATTGTTAAAATGTCTATACTACCCAAAGCAATCTACAGATTCAGTGAAATCCCTATCAAAATTCCAACGGCATTTTTCATATAAATAGAGCAAACACTCCTAAAATTTGTATGGAACCATAAAAGACCCCAAAATAGACAACACAATCTTGAGAAAGAAAAACAAAGCTGTCCCTAATTTCAAACTATACTACAAAGCTGTACTAATCAAAACAATATGATATTGGCATAAAAACAGACACATAGATCAATGGGACAAAATAAAGATCCCAGAAATAAAGCCATGCATATATGGCAAATTAATTTACAACAAAGAAGAAAAGAGTATACAATGGAGAAAGGGCAGTCTCTTCAATAAATGGTGTGGGGAAAACTGGGCAGCGATGTGCAAAAGAATGAAAATAGACTCCCGTGTTACACCATAAGCAAAAATTAACTGCAAGTGGATTGAAAACTTGAATGTAAGTCCTGAAACCATAAAACATCTAGAGAAAAACCATAAAACATCTAGAGAAAACCACATAGGTGATAAACTACTTGATATCAGTCTAGGCAGTAGTTTTTTAAAACTGACTGCAAAAGCAAAGACAACAAAAGAAAGAAATAAGTTGGCTGCACTAAACTGAAGAGCTTCTACACAACAAAGGAAACCATCAACAAAATGAAGCAGCAACCTACTGAATGGGAGATTTGCAAATGCAAATCTTATGTCTGATAAAGAGTTAATATCCAAAATACATAAAGAACTCGTACAAGGCTGTAGCAAATAGAAAGAGAAAAAATTGATTTAAACTGGCCAACGGACCTAAATAGACATTTTTCTAAAGACATCCCGATGGCCAATAGACACATGAAAAGATGCTCAACATCACTAATCATTAGGAAAATGCAAATCATAACTACAATGAGATACCACCTCACACATGTTAGAATGGCTATTATCAAAAAGATATGAAATCACAAGTGTTGGTGAGGGTGTGGAGAAGAGGGGGATCCTCATGGCATTGGTGAAAATGTAGATTGGTGCAGCCACTATGGAAAACAGTATGGAGGTTCCTCAAAAGATGAAAAATGGAAATATCGTATGATCCAGCAATTCCACTACTATATATTTATCTGAAGAAAACAAAAACATTAATTCAAAAAGATATATGCACCCCTATGTTCACAGCGTCATTATCAATAATAGCCAAGATATGGAAACAACCTTATTGTCCGTTGATGCATGAATGGATAAAGATGTGGTATATATACACAATGGAATGTTACCCTCAGCCATAAAAAGGAGTGAGATCTTGCCATTTTCAACTATATGAGTGGACCTTGAGGGAATTACGCTAAGTAAAATAAGACAGAGAAAGACAGATACTATATGATTTCACTTAGATGTACAATCTGAAAAACAAAACAATTGAACAAACAAAACCATACTCATAGGTACAGAGAATAGAGTGGTAGTTGCAAGAGGGGAGGGCTGTTGAGAACTGGCGAAACAGGTGAATGGGATCAAGAGGCACCAACTTCCACTTACAAAATAAATAAGTCATGGAAATGTAATGTGCAGCATGGTGATGAAAATCAGTAATATTCTAGTGTCCACTTGAAAGTTGCCAAGACAATAAGTCCTAAAAGTTCTCACTGTAAGAAAAAATATTGTAACTTTGTGTGGTGAGGATGATAACTAGCTTTATTGTGGGGATCATTTCCCAATATATATGACTATAAAATCATTACACTGTACCCCTGAAAGTAATATAATGTTATATGTCAATTATGCCTCAATAGAAAAAAAGAAGATAAAACCAATGGATCTTGCTGAACAAATGAATGAATGTCCTCTAGTATTTTGACATCTCCACATCTTTTCTTTTTCTCCTTCCCATGCCTTTTCTTCTGAATTTCTATTCACTCTCACTTTTCTCTCATTATTCTACAGTCCCCTAGAACTCTAGCCAAATATGCAGGTCCCCTGTAGCTTTTTATATGCATTTGATGCTTAATGACAAAATTAGAGTCATCGGAGTTGAGAATGAATCACCATTTGCAGGGGTCTAAGTTCTTTAAATCTGCAATTCTTTTCCTTGTTGTAATAAAGAAGAAATCCTCCTTGGGTACTTCTGTTAATATGCATGATTGCATTCTTCCTTTTCACCCATATGAGATTAAATGCAATCTCTTCCCCTAATACACAAGTGCCTATGCAGCTTTACAGGTGAATTAATTGTTCATTTCATTTGATTTTCTTCAAATGAGCTCCAGTTTATTTCTCCTCAATTTGTCTTTGGCAGATTTATTTTAAGTCTTTTATTTCAGTTTCTAAAGTATTTATCCTCTGGGTCTATTCTCTTTCCTGTACGATGGGAGACTAATTATTCTTCTCCTAATGAATGTTCTAAATGTATCCCATATGGTGGCATATGTGTGTTCAGACCAAAGATGCTTTGGGATAAAATAAGGTACATTCCTCTCATGGGGTTTCCTTACAAACTTCGCTTTGTAACTGTGATAAGTTCAAAGATTCATAGACTCTAGGTTGCTATAGAGATCATCTTCTTCCCCCAACCTTCCTTATTTTGCAGATAGGAGCAGAAGCATAGGAACTACTTAGCTGGATTATGAGAGAGCGGAAGGCTGAGGATCGAGAAGCTTGAGCTCTATTCCCAGCTCTACCACTGACATTTAAAAATGTCTTTTGTATNTCTACCACTGACGTTTAAAAATGTCTTTTGTATTACAGTCACTTGATTTCCAGATGAGAAAACTGGTTCAAAGAGAGAAGGGGAGGATACAATTCCTAAGGGGAGTCTTGTCTAGTCCTCTCATTCCAACTCGGGCTTCTTTCCTTCAAAGTAATTATCTTTGTTTGTAAATAATATAAATCAAGTAATTATACTAATGAAAGTCTGAATCCCTTTTGCTCAAGCAGTGTGTAGGTCTTTGTTCACGTTACCTCATAGATAGTAGGCACTAAATAAGTCCTTGTTGAATGAGTGAATGAATCTATTATATAATGTTATGAAATACCTATTGGTTGTATAGCAGAAGAGCAAGCATTTTATGTACGTAAATTAGCTTAATCTTCACAGGAAACTAGTATATTTGGAAATAGTAATGTCTTTGACAAATGAGAAACTGAGGCTGAGAAAGTTTGAATTAATTGGCAGTAGCCAACTTCCAGAGCTATAACATGAATAATAAGTCATTGCATTTCAAAATCCAAGATCTTTCCATAACATCAAAAGAGCAGCTAAAATTCTTTGCTGTGTACCAACCACCATTGCTGATGACTTTACATTTTTTATGTCATTAATTTTTCAAAATGACTCTCTAAGTGAAGTACATTTTTATCCTATCAAGAAACCAAAACTTGAGATTTATGAGTCTTTNAATGACTTTACATTTTTTATGTCATTAATTTTTCTCAAAATGACTCTCTAAGTGAAGTACATTTTTATCCTATCAAGAAACCAAAACTTGAGATTTATGAGTCTTTTTGAAAGGTCAGGCAGCTAGGAAGTGGGTAAGGACTTAAATCCTTACCTATCNACAGCTACGAAGTGGGTAAGGACTTAAATCCTTACCTATCGTTTATCTGAAATTCATATTTAATTGGGTTTTGTGTAATTTTATTTCCTAAATCTGGCAGTCCTATACATTAAGGATCCTTTCCCCATCATGTTTTTGGGATCTCATAGGCATGTGTACGTAAAAATTGGACAAGTGGTATTTTGTTATGTAGTTTGTATAGATAGCCTTCTGTCATGTTTCATGAGTCATCAAATAAAGGATGTACTAGGCTATTAATTTTTATCTTTTTAAGATTTTATTTATTTATTTGAGGGGAGAGAGAGAGAGAGAGCGTGCCCACATGTGCGCATGAATGGGGGAGGGGCAGAGGGAAAGGGTGGCGCAGACTCCTGGCTGAGCAGGTCCTGACTCAATCCCAGGACCCTGAGATCATGACCTGAGCCAAAGGCAGACACTTAACCGACTGAGCCACCCAGGTGCCTGTAAGTTATTCATTTTTATATGTCTAATTATACGTCAGATTTTTCTCCCAAGTATTTACTATTGATACACATGAATGGACTTTGTAGTGGGGATAGAGGGAGGGAGATGATGAGATAGGAGATACTAATTTTTATTTCTAAAAATGGCATTGATTTCCTCTTGTTCAATACCCATTTTAGGCTCCATGTTTTAATAAAATCACGTAACTTTTCCAGCTGTGAATTATGTGATAGAGAAAATGCAATTAATTTTATTTTTAGGACTTTAATTTGGTAAGAGACATGTTAACTGTATCATGTAAGTTTCTGTCCAGTTGCTGCACAGGGATTATGTATGTGTAATATTTAAATGTGCATGTTTATGCAATTTGGGTACCATAAATTTACTATAAAAGGAAAATGGAACATAAGAGAAAGAAACGCCACTTATTGTGGGTTTACTCTATGCCAGGCAATGGATTCATCACTTTTGTGTTATTTGTTCTTGTATCATAGCCATAAGGGCCATATGATAACCTTTATGTTGTAGATCAAGAAAATGAACTTGTGAGACCTTAAATAGACTGCCCAAGTTTCTGTATACAGTAAGCGCTAAAGTTGAGTTTAAGTCTACCTTTACCTGAATCTAAAGCAACTTAGTAATTTATTTGGATAAAAAGCTCCTAGCAAACTTGAAATGCTTAAACTTCTCTGTAGCAAATCTATATTTAAGTGGAAAACATTTCAGAAAGAAAATAGCAGCTGTATTTCTACCACCCAAAATTAACAACTGTTAAAATGTTTGCTTATATGCTTCCTGTGTTTTTGTTGCTGCAAATATTGCTTTTAAGGAAAAAAAAATATTTCTACTTATTTTTATAGAATGAAAAATACATAGTATAAAAAATTCAAGAAATGCAAAATACTGCCCAAAGAAAATTTAAACAATCAAATGATCCTACCATTAAACATCAGGTGCCCATAATTCCAAACATCCTTTTTGTATACATGGAAGGAAGAGAGGGAAAGGGGGAAGAAAAGGGAAGAAATGTGTAGAAATAAGAGAAATAGTAAGGGAAATGGAAATAGAATTAGTTTTACAAAAATGGAATCAGGGGTGCCTGGGTGGCTCAGGTCTCTTGATTTTTGGCTCAGGTCATGATCCAGTGGTTGTGAGATCAAGCCCTGCATCAGACTCCACGCTCAGTGGGGAGTCTGCTTGAGATTGTCTCTCCTACTTCCTTGCCCCCCCCCGCAGTTATGCATGCATGCTCTCTCTCTAAAGTAAATAGGAGCCTGCTTGAGATCGTCTCTCCCACTTCCTTGACCCCCCCAGTTATGCATGCATGCTCTCTCTCTAAAATAAATAAGTCTAAGAAAGGAATCATATTCAAATGCTTTCTATTAAAAACTATTGAATTGAATATTGCTTGGCTATGACATAAGTAAAATAAACAGAAGTAAATCTTGAAAGATTAAAAGAATTCAGTGAAGTGTTTCTTTACTACAAGTGATATTATTTACTGAAACATGCTCTTAACCTAAAATAATAGAGATATTGTAGAAGGAATAATCTGTACTTATTTTTAATGATGTATTTTAATTTTAAACAGCACAATAGCTACTTTGAAAGATGAAGACAGGAGAACTTTTTCTTTTACCCACTCTCCAATTTGTGTGTGTGTGTGTGCGTGTGTGTTTATAAACCTGGAAAATGCAAAAATAATGGTAGGCTTTTCACGTTTTTATTTATCTACAGTTCATATAGTTTTTATTAGTTTCAGTGTTGTCATTATACTTAGATGGACTTCATGTTTACCACTGGGCTTTTTATCAGGATTTTTCATTTTTGGATTGTTTATTTTGATTCTCCTTTTAAGTGGTAGGACTTTGTCAAGTGATTTTTCAAAAATCTCAGAAATTCTCTGCTGATTCTGTTCTTTAATAATTGAGGTATTTGCTTGTTCCCTTTATAGTATGAAGGTATTTAGGCTAAGTTTCATCTTCTTGAATGTCACTCCCATTCCCTCAAAAATCTAAGAATGTTTTGTCAATATGCCACTTGTTTTTCTAGAAATGAATACAGCTGTTCAAGTGGCTGAAACCAGCGTAATTTTTCCTTCATGTAGGTTGTTTTTTGTTTTGTTTTGTTTTGTTTTGGGGGGGAGGGGTAGAAAGAGAGGGAGAGAGAGAATCCCAAGCAGTCTCCATCCATGCTCAGCACAGAGCCCGATGTGGGGTTCGATCTCACAATCCTGAGATCGTGACCTGACCTGAAATCAAGAGTCAGATGCCTAACTGACTGAGACACCCAGATGAATTCTTTTTATTCTCAGAGTTAGATGGTTTATCTAGGGTATATATTGATCCTAAACTTTTGGTATCCTAAAACATTTTGTGTTCTTTTGTACTGTGTGTTTGAGTAGTCTTTCTTTTCAACCATATGTCTTGCATTATATGATTAAATAAATTGTCTGCTCTGTATATAGATATTTTACTTTGGGGTTACTCGTTACCTCACATTGAGTCACAACGTCTTCCAAATTTATTAACTTATCTCTAATTGTTTTACTCTGCTGTTTTTATCTGTGTTCACTATGATTATCCCACTGTCTGTAATTCAGGTTTAGAGTCTATATTCTGTTTTTGCATATTTTAAAGTTTATTAGTTGCATAATGAAAACATTTGATCTCTAGTGTGTTTCCTTCAGCTTACAGTTTTCCTTTTTGTTTATTTCATGGCTGTATCATTATGGAATTGAAGTTCTTAATAAGTTATTCTATGATATAAAGCAATTTTAAGGGATTGTGAGTAAGGTCTAATTCCAGATTGTGCTCTTTTATTTTTATTTGCATGGCACATTTTCTTTTCCTCCCATATTTTGTTTTCAGTTTTAGATGTAGGTTTGCCATATAGTTCATTTTCACCTTAATTAGTTTTGAGTGACTCTGTAGACATACATTTGTTTTGATAGAACAGAAAGCATCAGGTGACCCAGACTATATCTGGGAACAGTTTTTTGGTTTTGAGCAACTCACAAGGGCTTTTTGTGTGTTTCATCAACTTTTTTATACCTATGCTAAATGGATGGGGTGATAGTGGGCAAGTGGTGTTGGGGGAGCATAGAGAAGTTTAGACGTTGTTAAAGTGCATGAATTTTGTTCTTTTCTGAGAGTGTTGATGGTGCAAGATTATATATTATACCCGAAGTCAATTTCCACATATGAGGTTAGGAATTTACAATTTTTTCCCATTGTGGTCATTTCTCTCTTCAGCGTGTTCACTTTCCCCATGCCACTCTTTTTGCCTTAGTCGTGTTTTCTCTGAATACTCTATTAGCAGGAGAAACAGGAAGATAAGACTACTTACTAATTCGTGAGAATTCCTAGGATACTGTCAACTCACCACTTTGTTTTATAGGTAATATCCAAATTCTGCACTTCATTCGGTTCTTTTCTTTCTTTCCGCAGGCACCAATTGCTGAAAGTTAGTGTATGAGGTTCTCTCTCTTTCTCCCTTTGCTGTTGGTAAAGTTCCCCAAGTATAAATGATGATGGTGAGGGTTGTTCAGAAGGAGCTTAACTAAAACTTTACTTTGAGCTGAAGTCGATCAAGGCCCAAAATACTCCAGAAAGGCTTTTACTTCCCCCCTTAACTGTAAAAGAATGTAGATAGAGGGCCTGGTGCAGGAAGAGAACTATTACTGGAGATAACTACAAAGAATATGGGCTAGTTGTGGTAAATTGGGGGTAAGCTTGGCAGGGCCTAGAGATCAAATTCCTCTCTGTGTCCTACTGTCTCTGCATGGCATGTGGCATGGCAAACATTTGTTTTCCAAATATTTGTTCTTTCCACCTTCCTATCAATTTGTTTCTCCCTTTTGAAGTCTTAGACCCCTACTCCCTTCTCCTTAGCTCAGGTGGACATATAAGTCCCAACTGCCTGACTGCCTGGGGGTGTTATATTCTTATGGGGTTCACATATATGTGTAATTAATTTTTTTTCTGTTAACATGACTTGTATCAATGTAATTAATAGACAAGGCAGAAGAATCTAGAAAAGTAGAGGAAAATTGTTTTTCTTCTTTGCAATGATGATGATATAAGACATTAAGAGATAAAATTCTTTGAGTTTTAATATTTATTTAAGATGTGAATTTTAAAACATGTTATTATGTCTCTCTATGCAAGATGACAATTCATGTGTCCCACCTCTGCACCCCTAACTTGGCCAAAAAGTCTATTTTATTAGCTTCTTAATCAAATTCTGTTGTTAATACATATTTATTCATCTATTGTCACCAGTAAATTGTGAGCTCTTTGAAGATAGAGTATGTGCCTTCTCTTCCTTTATCGTTTATTCATAGCATCTAGTCCATTGCTCAGTTGTATAAAATAAATGAATAGGTGAATGAATTTACATGGTGCCTGATCTATGTTCACATTAGGACTTATTTTTAATAGATGGGCTTTCTAAAAATAATATAGAGATTTCTCAAGGAGTTATCTACTGGTAAAAATACTCAAGCTGAGGACTGAATATGCATCTGGAACAGCTACCGTGAGAAGATTTTTCTTTTTTTTTTTTTAAAGATTTTATNCAATAGTTGAAATTGGACATCATGTTCTCCAGTTAGGATTTTACCAAGAAGCTCTTACTTAGAAATTTCCAAAAAAAAAAAAGTTTTCCACAGAATTTCCAGCTAGATGTCCTTACATGATGAATTCTTTTAACTATTCTAGAATCTTCTATTACAAGATGGTGATTCATCTGTAAGAATAATTCAGTTAAATTTCTTCCACACCATCTTTTTCTTCCTGGNTGAGAAGATTTTCTACGTAGTTGAAATTGGACATCATGTTCTCCAGTTAGGATTTTACCAAGAAGCTCTTACTTAGAAATTTCCAAAAAAAAAAGTTTTCCACAGAATTTCCAGCTAGATGTCCTTACATGATGAATTCTTTTAACTATTCTAGAATCTTCGATTACAAGATGGTGATTCATCTGTAAGAATAATTCAGTTAAATTTCTTCCACACCATCTTTTTCTTCCTGGACTTTTCCCCAGTGATTTTAATATAAGAATAAGAACAATAATAATAATAACACCACTGATATAGTGATAGCAACAGAAACAAGAAAATAAACACGCCAGCCTTATTAAAAAAACTTCATGGCATTTCTCTTTTGAATCTGAAACTCTGGCATTGTCTGTGACTGTTTTGAACGCAATGTGAGAGTTCATTCAGATGCATTTTTTAAGCTTATGGTTATTAACTTTCCAAACTTGAAAGCATCCCTGGTGGTCTCTTCAATAGCTGTGTCCTCTACCTGACTTTCAGTCTTTGCCTGCAAACAATCATAGGAGTGCAGACCATTTTAAAGTAAAATCAGTTTGGCAGAAAGGTTTGTTTCCCCTTCTTTTGTTGCCTTGATATACTACTAGTTTCAATGCTTAATTTAAACTTGAAAGAAAATTCCTGATGTCCTTGCTTTACATTTCTAGAGATCCAATAGTGTACCAGGTCCTGAGGTAATAATCTATTCATAGATTTATAGGAACAGTGAATAACTTAGTAGGATAAACTTAAACTAGGTCAGGAGTTTAAAAAAAAACATTCTGAGAATTCTGAGAACATACATAAACCTTTTTTCACTTTTTATGTGGCTAACAACTAAGCATTTAATAAGAATAATCATTTTTTTAGTGTGCCATGTCTGAGTCTGGTTGAGACTCTAAACACTACATGACACCATGTGTGTATTGCTTTTTCTCTTTTTCTGAAGTAGAAAATTGAAGCTCAGAGTTGACACAACCAAATATGTAAAATGTAGAACTAGAATTTGAACTGAGCTCTTTCTGATCCTATCACCATTATGAAACAGTATCCCTGTGCTTAGGCTGATCTGACTGCAAAATTTAGAATATAAGAAGAAAATGTCTAGCATTTACATGAAGACAAGAACAAATGAAAATTCCTGGAAGAATCTGATGTCAGGAGTGGAATGTTTTGATAAAGCAATTCGTAGAAAAAGAAAAAAAGGTACGGAAGGTAAGGGAGATCTGGAGTCAGCAGTTTCAGTTATTTTTTTCAGCTTTATTGAGATCTAGTCAACATACAACCTTTTGTAAGTTTAAGGTTTACAATGTTATGGTTTGATACATGCATATATTGCAAAACGACTATTACAATAAGGTGAAGGGGGCAAAATGTATTACCCCCAAATATGCCTCTTTGGTATAAGGTTTATCTTGAACTGATTATTTGTTTTTAAGATTTTTATTTATTTATTTGAGAGAGAGAGAGCATGCACAGGGGTAGGGGTAGAGTGAGAGGGAGAGAGATTGCATATTGAGTGTGGAGCAGTGTGGGGCTCGATCTCATGACCCTGAGATCATGACCTGAGTCAAAACCAAGAGTTGGACACTTAACTGACTGCACCACCCAGGTGCCCCTTGAGTTGATTATTTTTAAGAAACAGCAGGCACAGGAGTAGCTCTGAAAACCCAGTAGAAGTTACCCTTTCTAAGAGACATTTGCACTTATAAGAGAAATCTCCATTTGGAAGGGTGCCCTTCTCTCCATACCAGGAAGAGAAGGGTGACTCTAGATCTCTGGAAACACTTATTAATGGAGAAGACAATGACTTAAATCTGCATAACAGCCATATCATTGTTTACTGTGCTTTTCCTG